>NC_050073.1:83130591-83430993 GCF_009764565.3 Dermochelys coriacea | reverse complement strand
TACCCCAACTCTGTGCTTTGACTCCGTCCAAGGAGTGGGAGGCAACATGGAAGCGGGTTTTGGGGGCGAGGAAGAGGATAATGAGGAGGAGGTTGTAGATAGCTCACAGCAAGGAAGCGGAGAAATTGGTTTCCCCAACAGCCAGGATCTGTTTATCACCCTGGACCTGGAGCCAGTACCCCTTGAACCCACCCAAGGCAGGCTCCTGGACCCTGAAGGCAGAGAAGGGACCTCTGGTGAGTGTACCTTTGTAAATATTATACATGATTTAAAAGCAAGCATGTTTAATGATTAATTTGCCCTGGCATTCGAGGCCAGTACAGTTACTAGAAAAGTCTGTTAATGTGTCTGGGGATGGAGCAGAAATCCTCCAGGGACATCTCCATAAAGCTCTCCTGGATGTACTCCCAAAGCCTTTGCAAAAGGTTTCTGGGGAGGGCAGCCTTATTCCGTCCTCCATGGTAGGACACTTTACCACGCCAGGCCAGTAACACGTAGTTAGGAATCATTGCAGAACAAAGCATTGTAGCGTATGGTCCTGGTGTTTGCTGGCATTCAAACAACAACTGTTCTTTATCTCTGTGTTACCCTCAGGAGAGCGATATCATTCATGGTCACCTGGTTGAAATAGGGTGGTTTTAGTAAGTGGACATTCAGAGGTGCCTGTTCCTGCTGGGCTGTTTGCCTGTGGCTGAACAGAAATCTTCCCTGCTGTTAGCCACACAGTGGGGGGGATGGGTGAAGCCATCATCCCAGAGAATTGGGTGTGGGTGTGTGTGTGTGTGCCGGGGAGGGAGGGGGAGGGTTAGTTGGGTTTCTGCTGCACGTTAACCCGGAAACCGCAGCCCCTCCTTTTAAACTGCCAACCCATTTTAAAAGGCCAACCCCATGGCTACTTCGTATGGGAAATGAGGACACTGCTGTTTGAAACCATTCCCACATGTTACGAAGGTTAAAGAAGCCAAAAGATTGTGGCTTACCATGGCTGCCTGCAAGCCGAATTCTGTTGCTTGGCCTGCGTGAGTGATCTCTCACACCAAATCAGCATACCCTCAATAAGAGGCAAAATGCGATCTTGTAATGAAAGCACATGTGCTATGTAATGTTAACAGCAAGGTTTACCATGAAAAAGTGTACCCACTGTTCTATAAAATGTGTCTTTTCAAATACCACTCTTCCTTTTTTTCCCCTCCACCAGCTGCATATGTTTCTCCTTCCCAGAGACTAGAGATTAGAAGGCAAAAAAAACGCACTCACGATGAAATGTTCTCTGACCTCATGCTGTCCTCCCACACTGACAGAGCACAGCAAAATACATGGAGGCAGACAATCTCAGAGTGCAGGAAAACACAATCTGACCGTGAGGAGAGGTGGCGGGCTGAAGATGGTAAGTGGCGTCAGCTTGCTGAAAGAAGGCAGGAGTCAATGCTCAGGCTGCTGGAGGATCAAACTCATATGCTCCAGCATAGGAGCACAGACTGCCGCTACAGCCCCTGTGTAACCAACCACCCTCCTCCCCAAGTTCCATAGCCTTCTCACCCAGACGCCCAAGAACACAGTGGGGGGGCCTCCAGCCACCCCACCCCAGAGGATTGCCCAAGCAACAGAAGGCTGGCATTCAATAAGTTTTAAAGTGCTGTGTGGCCTTGTCCTTCCCACCTCACCACCCCACCCGATGCTTCCTTCCTCCACCATTGAAAAGTACCCCTTTCGGTTTATGTACTCGCTGTCTTGGTGCTCCGGTGCCAAGATAGGGATATGGGTTCTGTCTATTGCCCCACCAGAGTTAGGGAATCCCATTGCAGCAAAGCCATCCACTATGACCTGCATATTTCCCAGAGTCACTATTTCACCTTGATAGCAGCAGCTCAGTGATTGTATTGGCTACTTGCATCACAGCAGGCCCCACAGTAGACTTGCCCACTCCAAATTGACTCCTGACTGACCTGTAGCTGTCTGGCGTTGCAAGCTTCCACAGGGCTATCGCCACTCGTTTCTCAACTGTGAGGGTTGCTCTCATCTTGGTATTCTTGCGCTTCAGGGCGGGGGAAAGCAAGTCACAAAGTTCCATGAAAGTGCCCTTATGCATGCGAAAGTTTTGCAGCCATTGGGAATCATCCCAGACCTGCGACACTATGCGGTCCCACCAGTCTGTGCTTGTTTCCCAGGCCCAAAATTGGTGTTCCACGCCATGAACCTGTCCAATTGACACCATGATGTGCACATTGCAGGGGCCCGTACTTTGTGAGAAGTCTATGTCCATGTCTCATCATTCTCATCACTGCGCTGCAGTCGCCTCCTCCTCGCCTGGTTTTGCTTTTCATGCAGGTTATGGTTCTGCATATGCGCGTGGTGTTTATAGTGCTCATAATTGCCGCAGTGATCTGAGCAGGCTCCATGTTCCCAGTGCTATGGCATCTACACTGAAAAAAGGCACGAAACAATTGTCTACCATTGCTCTGATGGAGGAAGGGGTGACTGACAATATGGCTTACAGGGTTGGCTTACAGGGAATTAAAATCAACAAAGGGGGTGGCTTTGCATCAAGGAAAAACAGAATGGCCCCCTCAAGGATAGAACTCAAAACCCTGGGTTTAGCAGGCTATTGATTTCTCAGATGGAGGGAGGGGGAAGAAAATGAATACAAATGAATACAAAACAAATCTGGTCTATTTCTTGTTTTGATCCACTTCATCTATCTTTATGTTGGCAGCAGATGGCGCAGCACGACTGCTGGCCATCGTCATCTCCTGGCTGCTCACCAGAAGACGGTGCAGTACAACTGCTGGCAGGACTGAATCTCCATGAGACAAAACTTAAAAGGGAAATGACCTGGCTGAGTCACTCCCATGTCTGCCCAGGCGCCCCTGACCGACCTCACCGAGGTGGGCTAAAAGTGCACCCTGGAGTGCTGCGATGATGGCTACCAGTCATACTGCACTGTCTGCTGCCAAAAGGCAATGAGCTGCTGCTGTGTAGCAATGCAGTACCGCGTCTACCAGCACCCAGGAGATGTATGGTGATGGTGAGCTAAGCGGGCTCCATGCTTGCCGTGGTATGGTGTCTGCATGGATAACCCAGGAAAAAAGGCATGAAACTATTGTTGGCCGTTGCTTTCACGGAGGGAGGGAGGGAAGGAAGGGGGGGCCTGACAATATGTACCCAGAACCACCCGTGACAATGTTTTTGCCCCCAATGAAGGCATTGGGATTTCTACCCAGAATTCAAATGGGCAGCGGAGACTGCAGGAACGCTACCCACAGTGCAACGCTCCGGAAGTCGACGGTTGCCTCAGAACTATGGACGCACTCCACCCTTAGAGAATTTGTGGGGGGGGACACACAACTGACTGTATAAAAATGTTTTCTACAAAACCGACTTCTATAAATTCGACCTAATTTCGTAGTGTAGACATACCCTAAGTTTGGTACCACTTGCTAAATCCGTATCTGTAAAATATTTAAGTAATCGATTCCATGCAGAAATTTGATTAATAAGATTGTCAGACCTAAATGCACCTATCCTTCATAAAGTTAAAATATAGAGCAAGCAGAAATCACCAGAAAGTCTCCATATTTTCTAAATAATATTAAAAACTCAGCCAATGTACTTCAAGTACACAATTCTGGACCATAGAAGAAGCTTTTTATTAAGCTTATTTCTATTTCTACTCTCTTGCATTTGGATACAAACTCAGACCAGACACGAAAAAAATCCTGTGCTTTTACTCAGTACTGAACTTTGTAAGTGGCATTCATGATCAAGGAATTAAACTTTTTCCCCATTTTATTAATATATTATCTTTACATTCCAAAAGCATCACATTTTGTACTAGCAGTAGAGAATCTACTGTAAGAGATTTAGATTTTGCCTTTTTGCCTGTTAGAAATGCGTATCATTTAATTTACTGCAGATTTGGTTCCAACATTGCTATTCAAATTAACATATGACACGAAGTCAAAATTCTGCCTTCAATGGAGTTACCCAGGATGAAAGTAAGGGTTGAATATGGCCATTATGATGTTATATGGATTTTGGTAAATTCTGCATCATTAAAACCATACTGACAACGAGGAGATTAACTCATTACCTATTATTTCTTCCATACCTAGGACCCAATCCCACAATATCGAAATTGATGGGAGTTTTGCCACTGAATTCAAAAAGATCAGGCCCTTAATTGGCTAATTCAGTTACTATAAATTGTGATGTACACATAATCAGTTTTCCTCACTGGGAAGTAGTCATCAAACGGAGATCTATAATATCAGCCTAGTAGACTTATTCTCTACTAAAAACAGAGAACAACATTTTAACAATACTTGCATCTACTCCTGTAAATAAAGTCACAGCAAAATTCTGTGAACCTTTTCAATACTGATTTTTTTTAATGAAGTCCAGAAACAAGAAAAGCAATTACTGCTCATACTGTTTTTCAGCATGTCTTTTTCTTCTACTTTTAAACAGAGATTTAAAGCGGGATAATGAACTACAACATATTGAAAGTAAAGCCAAATTGAAACCTCTTTGATGCCAATAAAACTATAAGCCTCTTCTTTTTTAAATAGAATATTTTCATTAATTTACACACACCAAAGAAAGAGTACACCTGGTTTCAACCTCAGAATCAATTCAATTGTGCATTACCCTACCCGCATGCTTCTGAAATGAAAACTCAATAGTGGAAGGAAGAAATGAGAATGAGCTACAAGAAGATTTTAGAGCTCTGAATGAATTGCAGTTAACTCAACAGATTAACACAAAACAAATTAATTAGATTTTATAAACAGTCACGATTAATTGCAGTTTTTAATCACACTGTTAAACAATAATAATAGAATACCAATTTAAATTCATGATAAATATTTTTGGATTTTTTCTACAATTTCAAATTTATTGGTTTCAACACAGAATACAAAGTGTACAGTGCTCACTTTATATTATTATTTTGGATTACAAATATTTCCACTCTAAAAAAGAAAAAAAATAATATTTTTCACTTAACCTCATGCAAGTACTGTATGAAATCTCTTTATCATACAAGTATAATTTACAAATGTAGAATTTTTTTCCACATGACCGTACTCAAAAATAAGAGAATGTAAAACATTAGAGCCTACAAATCCACGCAGTCCTATTTCTTGTTCAGCCAACTGCTAAGAGAAACAAGTTTGTTTTACATTTATGGGAGATAATGCTGCCTGCTTCTTATTTACAAGGTCACCTAAAAGTGAAAACAGGAATTCGCATGGCACCGTTGTAGCTGGCGTTGCAAGATATTTACGTGCCAGATATGTCAAACATTTGTATGCTTCGGCTTCTAGATTTACAGTGCAAATATTTGTAATAAATATAATATTAAGTGAGCACTGTATTGTATTTGTATTCTGTGTTGTAATTGAAATCAATATATTTGAAAATGTAGAAAAACATCAAAAACATTTATCATAAATTTAATTCTATTCTATTCTATTATTGTTTAACGGTGCGATTAAAACTGTGATTAATTGTGACTATTTTTTTAATCTCACAATCAACTGCAATTTTTAAAATCATTTGACAGCCCTAGAAGATTTCAAACAATCATTATTTCTGCTTTCTCTCAAAAGTGTCCCAAGAACAAAGTCACTATTTGTTTGCAAGCAGAATAACTTGTTTTCATTCATGACAGTATAATAGTTTGCTACAAACATTATAAATAAGTCTGCATGTCTGTCATGGAGGTCACGGAAGTCACAAATTCCGTGACTTTGTGACTTCTGCAGTAGCTGATGCAGCTGGATCCAAGGCTGCCCTGGGCCAGCCGCACCAGCTGCTGGTGGGGCAGTCTTTGGCCATCGCCCCCCACCCCCTCCGGCAGCAGCAGAAGTTTGGGTGTCAGAGGGGACCCAGGGCTGGGGCAGGGGGCTGCCCGGAAGCGGACGGCATGTCCCTGCAGCTCCTAGGGAGAAGAGCCAGGGGGCTCTACACTCTGCTCCTGCCTGCAGGCATGCCCT
This sequence comes from Dermochelys coriacea, assembly GCF_009764565.3. Classification (NCBI taxonomy): domain Eukaryota; kingdom Metazoa; phylum Chordata; order Testudines; family Dermochelyidae; genus Dermochelys; species Dermochelys coriacea. The sequence goes on along the minus strand of NC_050073.1, from coordinate 83,424,997 downwards.
TGCAGTTCCCATTTGCTGCAATTCCCAGTGAAAAGCGCTCATGGAGGGGGCAGCATGTGGAGCCCCCTAGCCTTCCCTCTCCCTAGGAGCTGTAGGGGACATGCCGTCCACTTCTGGGGAGTTGCATAGAGCCAGGTAAGGAGCCTGGCAGCCCCGCCAATCCTCCCATCCCAGCAGGGGGGCCAGGCCGCCCTCTCCCCAGCACCCACGGCGCCCTCCACCCCGCTCCGCAGCACCTGCAGCCTCCTGGCCCAAGTTTTAGTTAGGGGCATATAGTACAAATCATGGACATGTCACGGGCCATGAATATTTGATTACTGCCCATGATCTGTCCATGACTTTTACTAAAAATACCCATGACTAAAATGTAGCCTTAATTATAAACAATAGCATCTGTCAGACAAATGACAGTATTATCTACATAATTTCAGGTAAGATTCATTTCCTCTAAAAATAAAAATGAATCTGGTAATCTGTTCAGTGAGATTCAGCCAACTTCAGTGACACACAATATTATGCAAGTTATCTGTATACGCAGTTGATATTTTCTCATACAGTTTACTGCTACACACACCTTTTGGAAATGTAAGGCTGACCTAAGATTGCTGTGCGCTGACTAAAACTAAATCCTACATATTAGTCTTGCCAGGTGGCAACCAATGCTATAATTAAGGTTACGAAAGCATATTCATCCCTGTAATGGAGCCTTTTGCTGCTCGTGCCACAAATCAGCCGGAGACGGCTTAGAGTGCAAGCACCAGTGCCCTTTTATTTACAGTATCACTTCCCACCACCATCTATATACAGTCTGTTCAACACAGCTCCCTGGGGGACAGCTAGCTAGCGCCCTCAGCCAGCAGGCACCTACAGCCACAGGCTCCTCCCTTTGCTTCCTTCCTTCCAGCTTTATATAGTCCCCTGGCTAATAAGGTCCACAGGTGTTTCTCATCAAGCCCTTAGGTGAGCCATATCCAGCCACACCAATTAATGCCCCTTAATGCCTCCTGGCCAGCACCCTGTTACAATCCCAAATACCTGGTTTTCAGTTGTTAATGACATTTCTTAAAAGTTTATCCTTATACACTAAAAATACATTTATTCTAAATTCAAAGGTGATTTTTTAAAATTTTGAGTAAAATCCCTTCAATCATGTTGTAAACAGTTGGTGCAATTAAAAAAATGACATTTACTATCCACCATAATTAAATTTACTTCAACATCAGTGTTATTTGCCATTCTAAGAATAAAGAAAGCCACAAACAGCTCTGTAATACATATCCTTTGGTATTCAGTGTATGTGGTCATATATCTTCTTAAGTGTTTGTACAGCACCTACTACAAGGGAGACAGAAGAACTACAGTAAAAAACTCTCAAGCAGTTGTTAACTTGTTTCTGTTCTATTGGATCTGCACAAATCAGCACATACTAAAACTTCAACTAATATTGTTTAGCTCATTAATATCAGTGCGGATAATCAAATATCACCTCCTGCCATCTTCAAGTTCACAATATTCTTTTTGCCATTCTAATTTTAAGTTATCTAACTATATCCATATAATTTCTACAACATATCTAAGCCAGTCCACTGAAGATATTACTAATATTTCCATTACAACCACCCATTTTCCTGTTTAGTTCCTAGTGCATAGCAGTCCACAATGAATAACCACAATCAAATTTGGTTGTGATAAGCATCCTTGGTGGTAGTTTATACAAATCAGTATCTATAAAGTGTTTTAACTACAAAAAGTGGATATATTGTACATGCTAAGGAATACTATACCAGCTGACAGCATGGTTACTGCCCTCTCATGCTTAAGAGTTGGTAGACCCACGGTAGCATTGAGACATACTGATGGAGAAGCATGAAGGAGCTTACACTGATGCTTTCCATGCTGTATCTATTCTCTGAATAAACAGAACTTCTCAATCTCCATTGATGTTTACATGACATTTCACAAATAGTTTACATTTTAAGAGAAGAGAAAAGGCAAAACCAGAAATCCTCTTTTCAACAATATTTAGCTGCTGAAATATTGCTGTGAGATGAAATTTACTAAAATAAGCCTTACTCTGAAAATAAGTTTTTAAAATAAATGTTAAACTAGTCACTAATCCACACAAGTGAAAGAAAGCCTCAGTACAGATTTGAGAGGTTTGAGCTAACACGTTACAGGCTGTGCTTTTGCATTTTTGGGTGCTCCTGCAAAACGTATTTTACCACTGGCCTCCTTCCACAAATGTAACTAATTCCTGCCTACACTACTATGTACAAAGATGGCCTAATGATTTTGGGAAGAGTTAGTCAGAGGACTCTTGGGGATATACCTCAAAAGCAATTGACTTGTTTTACATAAAATTGTGGGTCACACAGGTGAGACAAAACTTTAAGTACTCAGCCTCCTGCAGCAGAAGTTGAGCCCAACTCTGGTGACCAGTTTACATTCACAAGGCTATCTGCACATGGGGAGGGGAAAGAAAAGGTAATATATTTAAGTGAAAGCCGAGCTTCTCCTTTAATTTTCCACCAAATTAGAGGAGTGAGCAGTTGAGAGCTTCACAAGAACAGAGCTGACTTTTGGACCCTTATAGAAACAACATCACACACTCTCCTTCAGGGCAATAACAGTGTGCTACAGCAACCCCTAGACTATCATGTATCAAGATGGCATGCCAAAAAGATTAATAGTAAGTTTGATCTGATTTAATATACTCATTAATGGTTGAGAAAAAGGAGCAAATACCACAAGAGTGAAATTTTCAGATAGTACTGAACTGGAAAGGATACCAAATAGCAGTGAGAACAGAGAAATGCCACAGAGAACCAGAGAAGCTAGAAATATGGACAAAAAATTGCAAGCTAATAACTCAGAACAGAAATAAAGTGAACCAGTGAATGAGAGAGAGAAAGCTGATTAGATGTCAAGGGGAAACACTGGGTGACAGAAAAATTATATCTCATTTGCTATCCCCTAGGCAGCACAGCAGCAAAAAAAAAGTGCTCTATGGGAAGAGGCTGCATCATCAGGGAGGTGGTAGTTCCTTTCTGGTGAAACATGTGCGCACCCACAGCCCCACTATGCTCGTCAGCCCCAGCTCACCAACGAACAAACAAAGCCCTGAGCGCAGACAGACGAGGACAGCGGGCACACCCTGGAGACACCGATGTGGAGGGGGAAAGGCATGCAGCTCTCGGGAGTGCGCAAGGCGAGCCCCAGCAGAGAAAGAGGAGCAGGAGCGTAAGCAGGGATGGGAAGCGGGGCTAGAGTCGGCGGGTTAGGATTCGATCAGCTGTTCACTGAAGCTGGTGAGGAAGTAGGGGCTGGGGTCTTCGGTGGATGTTTTTACTGGGGGCTGAGAGCGATTGCTGGTGGCTTGTTGCTTTGGAGAGTGCTGTGGTGGTGGACCTGCGGCAGATTTTGGGGGGAAGGGATGCAAAAGCTAGGTATTTCTGAGAGATGGCTAATGAGAAAGGGCTGGAACACACTGGGGTTTTTTTTGAGGGAGTGGGGTCGGCGGGAGGGGACAAAGTTCCTATGTTTGTCTGCTTGGTGTTTGTTGTTGTGTGGTTTGTTTTGTTAAGAACATTAAGAACGTTATGTGACCGGAGGAATCTGATGTGTTTCTTACTAATGGCATGTGAGGAAATGTCCTTGTTTCTGAAGAGATCAGGAATGGAGGCCCTGACAGGTGTCTGGTTTCAAGAGTAAAGTTGGTTGAAGTATGTGTGTGTGTGCGTATAGAGGGGGGATTATTCACTAATAATTTAATACCTAAGGTGATCATACATTCTGTTTTGGCTGGGACAGTCCCCTTTTTAAACCCTGTACCCAGATGTCTTGACTTTTTTTTTGGCAAAAGTGGGCATTTGTCCTGTTTGATGATCAGTTGGCAAGAACAAACAGGACAAATGCCCAGTTCTGCCAAAAAAGTGGGGTGTGCCTCGGGTGACCAGATAGCAAGTATACAAAAATTGGGATGGGGTGAGGGGTAACAGGAGCCTATATAAGAAAAAGCCCCCAAAATCAGGACTGTCCCTATAAAATCAGGATGCGGAGGTGTGGTGTGGAGGGGGAGAGCAAAAGGAGATACCAGCCATGCACAACGGGCTTGGGCTAGCGGTGACACCAGGCAGCCTAGGTGTCCTGTTTTCACTTTGAGAAATATAGTCACCCCAGATACCTTCGAAGGTGGAAATAATCAAATAAACTATATTTTGATAATAATATTACTGAACTAGTTCTTTTGAAGAGGAGGATGTTGTGATCCCAGTAAACACAGGTGATGCAGTGTTTGGGAAGGGCAGGAGAAGAAAAGGCTCATGCGAACACAGGATTAAACCTTGCAGTACTTTGGGAAATCTGTCCAATGGAGGTGCAGCGATTAGTATTTTGAGAATGTGAGCAGACAGATGTCAAAGGAGAAAAGGTATATGTTATAAGTTAAAGTAACCCGCAGGGGCGTTTAACCATGTTTGTTTGTTTGTTTGGGGTATATAACACCTAGTACTACAGTGATAATGGATAATGGACTTTAAGGTTTCCTAAAGTAGTAGTTAATGTTTTATCTAAGAGAATGACATTATGGGGACATGGATCCACAACAGACGCATCTCAATGTTAATTATGTACACCTTGGCTATTTTATTTTTAAATTTAATTTTATTCTGTAGACTTACACAAATTCTTTACACAAATTCCTGTTTTGTTACAATGGTACTTATTGCTGAAGAAAGATCTGATCAACTGTAGACCTTCCCCCGGCTGATACTATTAGGCTGAACTGCTACAGTTAGTCCATCCTAATTCTATTTCTATTCTTTGTATCAAAGGAGATCTTGTACAGTAGATTCTCCATCTCTGGATGAGCAGTGATGCTCAAATAGTTTTTTGACAATCTAGAACACTGGGGGCTTCCTGATCCTGCAGTATTTATCAAGCAATGTTCTCACTGAGAAAAACCAAGGAAACTAATGCAAATGTTAATGAAACATTAATGTTGAGATTTTAATTATTTGAAGGTCACCACAAACAAAGTGTATTATCTTAGGAGAGTTACTCTAGATTCCCATTACAATGATTACTCAGTCTTTATAACATGTATATATTAAAGAATTCACATTACTATTTGTTTTCTGATACGTGCAAGGGGGACGAAGTATGTTTGCTGTGGGAACAATGATTTTGAATTTCCTGATTTTTTTACAATTAAAATCTCAAGCTTTAATGCAGCATTCATTTTTTTACATATAATTAATACTATCCATGTTCATATACTGTATAGTGACAATCACAGGTTTTGCAAAGTCTTTGCTGTAAGCAATTAACAGCTACATTTTCTTACCATGCTGCAATATCTACTTATTCCAGTATTGGAATAAATATCTACTTATTGTATTAGAATAAGTATCTACTTATTCCAGAACTTGCTGGTAATACTTTATCACCTGTATCACTTTATCAAGAAGAGAGGCTCAGCAAATGAACTTATCAGAATTGTACTGTAGCTTGGTGAAAATATCTTTCTAACAACAACGTATTTTCAGGTCTTGGCTTCTAAGTAATAACACACTAGCTATTCATTTTCCAAGTAGCAGAACACATTTGGGAGAGATTTGACAAATTCTCAGAAAGGCCTGCTTCTGGGGGAAAAATGTGCTTTATCTCAGAAGTTCATGCACAATAACTACCTACAGCCAACTAAAGTATCTTCTTCAGCATGCCACTTGTCTAAAAATTATTGCTTTTTTGCTTGTAGAGGACCTGCTTTTTCTGCCACATAAATGGGCTGGAATGGCAAAATTAGATGAATTTTGGTGTCTAATGATTTAATAGTCTAACTTGATTTCCCTTCCTGTTCCTATGTAAATCTAAGACTAGCCTCCTCACAGTCCTTCCATACAATCTCTCCATTGGTAGTATAAGAACCATCTCTGCAACTCCTGACAAGTGAAACAACTTTCCTTTATCTTTATTGCATTTTGCCATTATTGTAACACTTTAATTCTAGCTCAAAATATATTTTCCCTTTCCAGTAACTTAATGTAGTTTTCCTCAGTTACTAATTATTTAACTCCGTGAAGGCATTAACTCTGTAAAACGTTTTGGGGTGCTGTTTGTAGGAAAAATTGAATACAAAATTAAGTTGTGCTGTAATCTTACTATCTGGTGTAGGTATTTATATTGCCCTATTTCCACAGTTTCTGGGCACTTCACAATCTTTAAAGTATTCATCCTCACAACACCCCCTGTGAGACAGAGAAATACTTATCATAATTAAAAATATTACACATTTAACTTTAAATATATTTATCAGATTGTACACCCAAAGAATCATTCCAGATAAGAAGGGATAAGAAAAGTTATTTATTTTCTTCAAAGCTATCAGATTTAATTTAACCCCAGACATGGGCCCATATTCTTAGCAGCAGACTGATCATAACTCTCACATTTTAAAGTAGTCTAATGTCATTATCTCAGGCAAGAGTGTCACATGCTACCACAGCCCATGGCAACTCCCAAGTGTCTCCAAGTGTTCTTTACTTTCTGTTGCATGACTACCTTGTTTATTGTTACATGCCTCTTATTCACACTTACTCAATGAAGTTTTGGTGCCTTAGTCCTTAGATGTGAACGTTTTCTCTTTAAAATAATCTAGTTTTCCCTAAATCTTGTCTTGTGTATAATTCCTTAGCCATGTCTTCCAAAATCCTGCTAAAAAGGAAGAGAAGAAACATCACAGTGACTTCAAAAACTCCTCCATGTGTGGTGACATTCACTGCAGGCTAAAAGGACCCGTGTTTGGTGAATCTTGTGTCTCACCGTATCTGCAATGACTGGGCCTAAATGCTTTGGATGAAAGCCTGGCCTTACTGAAATCAATGGCATTGACTTCACCCAGAATTTCACCCTATAAGTCACTGTGGCTTGGCAGGTCTCTGGGCAAGCACCTGAAAGCTTCCTTTCTCTTTTATTAGTGTGTCACATAATTATGACAAGAAGTTGGTTTGTAAGGCCTTAAAGTCAGAAGCCCTGAATGAACATATCAGAGGCACCAGGAGGTAAATGAAACACTGTATTAGTACCACCCACTTTGACACCAATCTATTGAGTCATACAAGCATAAATACCAGTTCAGAATATGGAAAACAGCTCTACCCAAAAAGAAATTCTACCCAAAAAGAAAGCAGGCAGAATTTAAAAATACAGGTGAGTCGCATCATAAGTGCATTTAACTTACGCAAATTCAACTATACACACTTGGCAAAAAAAAAGAAAAATAACAAGCTACTTGTAAATAGTGTGGGTGATTCCACGCACTATTCCACTCAATAAGCATATGCCCCGGAGTGAGCATGAGATGGGAGACGTGAATCTGCTGTTCCCTCAGTCAGTCTCAGTTCTCGCGTGCCTCTCATGGTGCGAGCATCTCGCCGCGCTGAGTGTGATTCTAGTGTTTAAAGATAACGTATTTTTCATACAACATGGCCCCTACGCACAAGCCAACTACTTCATCTGGTGCTAAACCAAAGAAACAGCGATCTGTTCCAACGCTGGAGGAAAAACTGGTTGTGTTGGACTTATTGACGGTATGTCAGTCTCCAACGTGGCATGGAAATATGGCCGCAACGAATCTAGCATCCGTGCCATGAAGATTCAAGAGAGAGAAATTCGTCAAGCCATGGCATCAAGTGCTCCAATAACTGCTAAAGTGACGACCCAGGTGCGTGATAAGACTTTAGTGAAGACTGAAAAGGCATTAAACTTATGGCCGGAAGACATGAATTATAAACATGTGCCTATCAATGGCAACATGTTGCAAAAAAAGGCTCTTAGCCTCTATGCACTGTTCAAACCTCCCACTGAAGAGGGACAGCCTTCTGATGAGAAGGAATTCAAAGCCAGCCAAGGTTGGCTTAACACTTTTAGGAACTGCTTCAACGTCAAAAACGTGCAGATTACTGGTGAAGCTGCATCTGCCAATGAAGAATGATTTAATTTCTGAATACAATCCCTCTATGGAACGAAGCCTCAAAATCACACATAGTATTACGGACGATTTGAGACCGTATCAAGAAATGTTTGAGCAGCTCAAGAGACAACAGCAACAGTTGCCGATCACCATGTTTTTCAAGGAAAAACAACCAGCAGCAGATGAGCCTATGCAATCAACTTCTCGAGCTGAACCAGAGCCAACCACTTTGTCTACAACTCACTCTCCGTCACCCAAGCTATGTACTCTTTTTTATATACTGTACATTACTGTATACATTATACATTTATACATATTACTGTGCAGGGTTGTATACACAAAACATGTACAGTATATTGTACTTTATGGGCGATTTAAGGGATTTTTAAGGGTAATTTTGACTATATGCAATTTTAGCCTTACGCACTGACTTTAGAATCGAACCCCCACATAAGACGCGACTCCACTGTAGGATCTGTTTTGGCTTGGAGATGACTTGGCACTAAGATTCAGATGGTCTTTGGTGGCTGGGATGCAAGAGCATGCAGATACACCCAACTACAAATATTTTCTGTCTTCAAGAGGTTTAGCAGAAACTAGGGTTCCTGTTGTATGATGGTGAGCGCCTTTTGAGGGAGAAGTTAAGAGCTTCAAAGTGACAGAGACAAAAGCCACCCTTTATTCCTTCACGTCTGTCATCTAGTCCTTTCACCAGAAGCCACCAGCCAACCTAGACCTCTGGATTCAGGACACTCATGTTCACAGTGTTCATCACCCCTTTCAGATAATCCAAAAGGGCCTCCTAAATCCCTAATTCCAAGAAACAAAAACCTCTTGCTTTTTAAAGAGTAAAGAATAAATAGCCAGTTGGTATCCAGTTTGGAGGGTGTCCCTCATGGAAGGAAAATAGGAAGCTTTTTATCCCAGATGGTCCCTAGTCACCTTGGATAAATAGTCCCTCAGCTTTACCAAGGAAGGCTACAGAATTCAGTTAAAAGAAATTCTACCAAATTCACCATCTGAGCTATGTTCAAGAGTGTCTTTGAGATCAACACTCATTTGACATGCATCCGACGAAGTGGGTATTCCCCCATGAAAGCTTATGCTCCAATACGTCTGTTAGTCTATAAGGTGCCACAGGACTCTTTGCAGCTTTTACAGATCCAGACTAACATGGCTACCCCTCTGATATTTGAGATCAACAAAGTCAGTAAGAAATTTCAGGAACTCCAATCCCTCCTTGAAAAGAAAGGCATCAAGTCTATGGATATGTATTTCCTGATCCTTAAAAAAAAATGAGAGGGCTGAGGCCTATCATGGTAGACAGACAGCTCAATTTTCATGTGGCAAAAGAAAATTCTCAGTGTCTGTAAGGATAATCATACATTTGTTTTCTGTTTGTTTTGTTCTGTTTTTTGGAAGAGAGTGACTGGATATATGCAATTTGGACCTTGCGGATGCTTGTATGCTGAAATGACTGAATTTCATTTAAAACTACCTGAAGGTGCAACTTGTGTATCTGAAACAAGTACAGGATATAGAAGCCCTGCCAGGCCTGACTCCTGAGCAGGTAGAGACTAGAGAAAGAGGTTTGGTATCACCTAGCTGAAGCTGGGAGATAGGAGGTTAGACAGACATCCCCAGAAAACAAAAGCCATTGCCTCTCCCCTCTGAAGATTCAAGGGTGTGTAACAAATTGGGCCAAGGGTCATCAGGGTGAGGAAATAAGTGTTGGTTGGCTTTGGGTTAGCTTGTGTGGCTCTGTGGGGATGGAAGCCTGAGGGGTCCATGTCTAGCCCATGAGAGGGGAGATATGGGATGTGGGCAAGAGGGTTATAAGAAGTATGGGGGTCAACTGGAGGAGAAAGGGGGTGAGGCAGCCAGATACAGGGGTCAGGGGCGGGGCAGAGTGTTGTGCTAATAGATTGGGGGCAGCCAGGGAACAGGGAGTTATTTGGGGATTAGAAATCTGAGGAGGGTACTGGGGACAGCAAGGGAGTTGGCACAGTGGGGTGGGAACGGGGAAGAAGAGCAGGGGAGCTGGCTCAGTTGATTGGGTTTGAGACCTTTCTGTTCTCTGCTCCACTGGCTACTAGGATGCTCTGTCCTATCACCATCCCTGGGGCTGCTGCCTATACAATAACTCCTTGCTTAACATTGTAGTTATGGTCCTGAAAAATGCTACTTTAAGTGAAATGATGTTAAGCAAATCCAATTTCCTCATAAGAATTAATGTAAAGGGGGTGGGGGGGGTTAGGTTCCAAGGAAATTTTTTTCACCAGACAAAAGACATTTATATATGGAGTCAGAGGGTGGAAGAGGGCATGATATTTCCCAGGGAATGCCTTGCTGCTAAATGATGAACTAGCACTCGGCTGAGCCCTCAAGGATTAACACATTGTTGTTAATGTAGCCTCACACTCTACAAAGCAGCAGTAATGGAGGGAGGGAGACACAATAGATGCATGGCTGTGGCTGCAAACATTCCTTGCGAAACTGAATAGTGATGATGAACCCCCGCTATCCCAATGGAGCGCACCACTCCCTCCACAGACATACACACCCATCTGTGTGTGTGTGTGTGAGAGAGAGACACACATTGCCCCTTTAAGTAAGCTGAACCCACTCTAAGTACATTGCCTTTTTAAGTAGATCAGCAAGTTGAGATAGCCGCTGCTGCCAGCCAGCTCCCTCTGTCCTGAGCCCAGTTGTGTCTCCATCTGCTTTGTGGAGATGGGGTATAGGGATGTAGGGAGATGGGGACACCCTTACATCAGCACCCCTCTTCCCCCCCCACCTCCTGCACAGCAACAGGAGGCTCCCAGGAGCAGCTCCAAGGCAGAAGGCAGGAGCAGCACAGGGCAGTGGGGGGAGGGATAGCTGAACTGCCAGGCAATTGATAGCCTGCTGGGCAGCTGCCACACAGGGAACTTAAGGGAGCTGATGGGGGGGCTGCCGGTCCACCCTGGTTCTAAGCCCCCACCAGCTCGCGCCAACTAGCTGCTCTTCCTGCAAGCCCTGGACAAAGCAGGCAGCTGCCAAACACTGTTATAAGGGAGCATCGCACAACTTTAAACTAGCATGTTTTCTAATTGATCAGCCACATAACAAGTTAACCAAGACCACATTAAGTAGGAGATACTGTACCTCCTGCCTCCCTGCCCCTTGTGACGGGACTTCCCCCTTTCCACTCTCTCAGTCTACCAGTAGGGGCTGAATTGCAGACTGCAAAGCAACGGGGGACCTGCCCTTTGGGGCATGGCAACGACTCGAGGCCCAGGTTCTGGCCCGCAGCTGTCCCCCGCCCACTGGGTATAAAGGTTGCGGGGGAAGGGCTGGGGGAGCGCACATAACAGGCAGGTTCCTGCACGTGCAGCTGGGCTCTTGCCTCCGCCTCCTCCCGCCCAGCCACGGTCCCAGGGTGGCGGGGCGCTCGCGCTTCACCCTTCCAGCTGCCACTTTCTGCCAGGGGCTGGTCTCCGACATCCCCCCTCCCCGCGGCTTCCCACTGTCTCGGGCTCTTTCCCTTCACGGGGGCTGGCGCTAGTTGTGCCCCCAGGCCGCCTCTGCCGGGTACTTCGGCACTGACCGCTCTGCTGCTTCCCCAACGCAGGTGAAGATGTCCAGGAAGCCGGGCGGCTTGCTGCAGGAGGCGTCTCATCAGATCACGGCCGGCGGCTCGGCGGGTAAGTCAGACATTTTCCTCCCAGGCACTCTGCGCTCCCTGCTCTCTGATTATGATGTATTGGAGGGTGTGATTCAGTTCACCAACATTTCCTGACTCTGGCTAGCCGTGGGCACCACCTCCCCGGGTGTGGGCGCTGCGAAGCTGAGCCTGGCCATCTGAAAGCCCACTCTGCGCCCCCAACCCCAATGTGTCCTGGCCGCGGAGCCCAAAAAGCCTTGATCAAGTGCCCAGTCTCGTCCCACTCGCGGGCTGTTGGCCGCTCCTCCCCCTGTGTGTGCGTGCAGCCAGTTGCACTGACTAAAGGAGGCGAGGTGGCCGCCTGCTCTTTGGTTCCCTGCTTCAACAGTTCCCCTGTCTGGGAAGTTTAAACCAGCCCCTTTGGCGTTCTGAGGCAGCTCTCGTGCCCCAGAAGAACCGATTGGGTTTCCTCTCCTTTGATTTTTACAAACAAACGGAATGGGGGTAGAAATTAACATGTGTCGTTCTCCTGTCAGTGTCTGTAGCAATTGCTGATAAAATACAGTAACTCCTCACTTAATGGCCTCCCAGTTAGGCAGCCGCCTGCTTTGTCCACTGCTTGTAGGAAGAGCAGCCCACTGCAGCTAGCTGGTGGGGCCATGAAACCAGGGTGGACCGGCAGCCCCACATTAGCTCCCCTAAGCTCCCTGTGTGGAGACTGCCCAGCAGGCAACCAATTGCTGGCAGTTCAGCTGTCCCTCCCCCCCGCCCTGTTTGCTGCTCCTGCCCTCTGCCTTGGAGCTGCTCTTGGGAGCCTCCTGCTTGTCGTGCAGGAGGTGGGGAAGAGGGGTGCTGATGTAAGGGTGTCTCCCTCCACTTGCTTCTGCTTCTTGCTCTTGTACCCCATCTCCCCAGACCAGGGGGGACACTATAGGGCTCAGGATAGAGAGAGTTTGCTGGCAGCAGCTTCTGTTGCAACTTGCTGATCTACTTAAAAAGGCAATGTACTTAGAGTGGGGTTAGCATACTTAAAAGGGCAGTGTGTGTGTGTCTCTCTCTCTCTCTCTCTCTCTCTCTCACACACACTCACACACACACACACACACACACACACACACACACACACACTGTGTGTGTGTGTCTGTCTCTCTCACACATGTATTCCCCAGGCACTTTGGAAAGTGGAGGGAGTGGTGCACTCCAGTGGGATAGCATGAGTTCATCATCACATTCAGTTTCCACAGGGAATGTTTGCAGCCACTGCCATGTGTCTGTTGTGTCTCCTTTAAGGTGACCAAATAGCAAATGTGAAAAATCGGGACGGAGTGGGGGGGTAATAGGAGCCTATATGAGAAAAAGACCCAAAATCAGGACTGTCCCTATAGAATCAGGACATCTGGTCACCCTAGTCTCCTCCCTCCATTACTGCTGCCTTGTAGAGTGTGAGGCTACGTTAACAGTTCATCATTTAGCAGCAAGGCATTCCCTGGGAAATATCCTACCCTCTGATTCCATCACCTCAACCAAGCTTCGCAATCATCATTGCTGTGTACGGTATTAAATTGTTTGTTTAAAACTTGTATATAAAATCTTTTGTCTGGCAAAAACAATTTCCCTGGAACCTAACCCACCCATTTACATTAAATCCTATGGGGAAATTGGATTCACTTAACATCATTTCACTTAAAGTAGCATTTTTCAGGAACATAACTACAACACTAAGCGAGGCATTATAGTATTCTGTCTGAGGCCCCAAAAGCTACGTTTACAATAGTGTTACAACAGTATTTTAGGCCATTATGGAATAATTGTGAAATATTTAAAACATAGGAATGGCCATACTGGTTCAGACCAATGGTCCATCACCTTCCAACAGTGGCTGATGCCAGATGCTTTAGAGGGAATAAACAGAAGAGGGCAATTTGTAGAGTAATCCATCCCCTATCCTCCAGTTCCAATTTCTGGAACTCGGAGGTTTTGAGGACTCTGCTGTACTTTGGACTAAGCTTGGATATAGTGTAGCATGATTATGTTTGAAAGGCTGCTAAGATTTAATCGGTTTACTGTTTAACTATAATGGTGCTACTGGCCCACTGTAGTCTCTTCTAACAAGTGACTGCTTTATCTTTTCCTTGCAGAAGCATGGACTTAATTTAATATCTTTTCCATATTTGCATACTATGATCGTCTATAAATCCTTACTGGAGTGTTCATACCACATAGAAAGCAGTGTTAAACTTCAGAAACTTATTTTATGTAGCATTTTTGTAGCACATTTGATATTATTAAGTTAAAATAGATGCTGGATTGTTATTACTGATCTAGAATATTATGACACATTGTTAATAGCACTTGAAGTCATGTAGTTCAGGGTTTACAATTCTGAAATATTAATAGTAAAAAATTGCACTGCACTGAAACTGTAACTACTCTATATTTAAAATGGAATCACACTGTACTACTCTTTGTACTTTAGCAGTAATCTTTAAAATCAGATATACTGTTGCATCTCCAGGAAGAAATTAAAGTAACATCTTATACTTTTCTGACATAAATATAGCATTAAACTAACAAAATCAACCTATAATAATTAATAACATTATTTTAAAAAATTACAAATCACTAATTCATTAGATTATTCAAACTGTAAACTTTAAATATCACAAATTTATGATATTCAGTTTTTGCATATAATTCAGCTTGGACAATGACAGTATTTCTAGTTTCTGATTGTCATGTAGTAGTATATTTCAGTGTTTGGGTTGCAAATAGTGCAGAGTGCACTCATGTCTAAAGAAAATATTACTTTTTTTAGATAGATTATTTAAATCATATAAGCATTTTAATTAGGTGGGCTAAAATATTTTTATTAGACCTAAACTAGTAGACAGTAAGTACTTTAAGCCAAAAGAGAGAATCTGTCATTGAAGTACTATAGTCTGTTAAAGTTGTTTTCAAACTTTTTTTTTTTTTTTTTTTTTAACAACCCAACTGAGGAAAATTGTTGATGCCTGCAATCCAATGGAGCTGGGGATGAGGGACATGGGAGGGGTTCAGGGCTGGGGCAGAGGGTTGGGTTCAGGGCTGTGGGGTGGGGTTGGGGATGAAGGATTTGGGGTGAAGGAGGGGCTCTGGGTTTGGGGGGACTCAGGACTGGGGCAGGAGGTTGGGGTGTGTGTGAGGGGTCTGGGCTCTCGGCTGTGGGTGATAGCTGTGGGGTTGGGGAGGAAGGGTTTGGGGTGCAGGAGGGGCTCTGGGTTTGGGGGGACTAAAGGCTGGGGCAGGAGGTTGGGGTTAGAGCATGGGCTTACCTCGAGCAGCTCCCGGTCAGCGATGCAGCGGGGGTGTTAAGGCCGGCTTCCTGTCTGTCCTGGCACCGTGGACTGCACTGTGCCCCAGAAGTGCCCAGCAGCAGATTCAGCTCCTAGGCAGAGGCACACAAGTGGTTCCATGTGGTTCTCATCCACAGGCACCGCACCTCCACAACCCAGCTCCCCTAGGAGCAGGACCTACTGCTGGCCGCTTCTGGGGAACAGCACAGTGTCAGAACAGGTAGGGAATAGCCTGCCTTACCCGGGCAGCACCACTGACGGGACTTTTAACGATCCGGCTGGCAGTGCTGACTAGAGCCGCTGCTACCCAGTGCCTTCCATTCCATGACCCGCAGTTGGAAACCACTGGTCTATTAGACACTGATACAGTACAGAATATAAATGTTTAATTTCAAATCCCACAATAGTCAGTATAAATATGACAAATATAAATCAGAGTCAAAAACAAAGCCATGTACACACAACAAACATCAGTTAGTCTGGAATAGCAGATTTTCCCTCACAGATTGTTATCCAAATATAAAGGATTTTTCTTTTCCTGACTATCACACTTTTTTGTTGTTTTAATCTTTGCTACAAGCAGATAACACTCATTTACCATCCTTGATTTGAAAAAATACGTGCAGTGATCCTTAGATGGAATTAATAGTTTGGCAGAAAAATAATAAAGCCGGGTCATGCCCAGAGCTATGATATGCACTTTACCACCAGAAACATGAGTAAATATCTAACCTTAAATTACTGGCTGAGGACCAAGGCCTCCTGCTCAGCCAAGGCCTTAGATAATTTTTCCAGCTGTTCGACCTCCGTCTATCCTCCCTACGCCACCCCTTGAAGGCAACCCTGACTCCTTTGTGGATACCTCATACCTGAAAAATGTAATCTAATTGGACAGAACATTGTGAAAAGAAAACAACCTGATTTAAACTAAATATGCAATTTGGCAAGTGACGAGTTGGGGAGTGTGTGTGTGTCGGAGTTGGGTGTGTGGAAAGTGGGGCATAACTATCCACAAATATCTGAAGGGTATAAATGGGGCCCTACCAAATTCACAGCCATGAAAAACACATCGCAGACTGTGAAATCTGGTCTTTTTTATGCTTTTACTCTATACAGATTTCACGAGGGAGACCACCATTTCTCAAATTGGGGGTCCTGACCCAAAAGGGAGTTTTAGTGGGGTTGCAAGGTTATTTTAGGGGCAGTCATGGTATTGCTACCCTTACTTCTGCATTTCCTTCAGAGCTGGGTGGCTGGAGAGCAGCAGCTGTGAAGGCAGTGCACTGTGAGCAGCAGCACAGAAGAAAGCATGGCAATAGCATGCCATCCTTACTTCTGCGCTGCTGCCTTCAGGGTTGGGCAACTGGAGAGTGATGGCTGCTGACTGAGGGCCCAGCTCTGCAGGCAGCAGCTCAGAAGTAAGGGTAGCAGTACCACAACCCCCTCCTACAATAACCTTGCAACCACCACCACCACTCTGCCAACACACAGCTCTTGTTTGCTTCAGGATCCCTACAATTACACCACCATGAAATTTCAGTTTTAAATAGCTGAAATCATGAAATTTATTTTTTTTTAAAAATCCTCTGACCATGAAATCGAGCAAAATGGACCATGAATTTGGTAGGGCCCTTGTATAAACTTCAAGGTGACAGAATATTGTCAGCATGGTACAAGGGGGTATAACTAGGACATACAGGATGCAGTTAGGGAGAGGAAAACCCTTTTGTTGAGATCTAAAGCTAGACTTCCCAAAGCACTAGAAAATGTATTCAGAACTATCTACCATTGACAGGAAAATGGACTGGATGACTGAATAGGTCTTTTCAATCTCTATTTTCTGTGATCAGAAAAACTTACCCAATTTATTTGCATTACAGACTATTAAAAATGATGCGGAAGGAAAAAAAAAAAGGAAGAGAAGTACAGAACTTGTGAATTGTATTAGAACAGAATATGTCCCTTGGTGGTTCAAAAACACTTTCATATACAGTAACTCCTCACTTAAAGTTATTCCGGTTAAAGTTGTTTCGTTGTTACATTGCTGATCAATTAGGGCAGTGGTCTCCAAACATTTTGGCTCGTGCATCCCCAGGATGACCTGCCGCAGGCGCGCTGCCGATGGAAGAAGACCGGAAGACCTGCCGCAGGTAGGCTGCCGGAGAGGAACACCAGCTGTGAACGTGCAGAGCTGCCACCGAAGGAAAAAACGGCGGAGTGCCGTCCGGCAGCGCTACTGCTGCTGCGCACCCCCGGGATCATCTCACGCACCCCTTGAGGTGCATGCACCCCAGTTTGGAGACCACTGAATCGGGGAACGTGCTCATTTAAAGTTGTGAAATGCTCCCTTATGACATTGTTTGGCAGCCACCTGCTTTGTCCACTGCTTGCAGGAAGAGCAGCCCTTTGGAGCTAGCTGGTGGGGGCTTGGAACCAGGGTGGAGTGGCAGCCCCCCATCAGTTCCCCACTCCCTTAAGTTCCATGTGCAGCAGCTGCCCAGCAGGCTATCAATTGCCAGCAGTTCAATAGTCCCTCCCCCCACTGCCCTTTGCTGCTCCTGCCCTGTGCCTTGGAGCTGCTCCCGGGAGCCTCCTGCTTGCTGTGGAGAAGGGTAAGGTAGGGGCAGGAGTAGGGAGGAGGGAAAGAGGACCTAATGTCAGGGTGTCCCCCTCCCCCCCGCTCCTGCCCCCTGCTTACCCCTTCTCCATATAGAGCAGGGTGGGGACAGGACAGGGCTCAGGATGGAGAGAGCTTGCTGACCGCAGCTCCTGTCTCAACTTCCTGATGTACTTAAAAAGGCAATGTACTTAGAGTGGAGTCAGCGTACTTAAACCTAACCTCCTCCCCCACCATTTACATTAATTCTTATGGGGAAATTGGTTTCACTTAGTTGCATTTTTCAGGACCATAACTGCAATGTTAAGTGAGGAGTTACTGTAATGTAAAAGCATTCTTCTTGTGCGTGATGCTGTAGAGCTGGGTTCTTACGGGGGATTTGAATAAAGTCAGGTTGGAGTTTTGGTACACAGACATTTTTGGAAGGGTGTTCCTGTCTGAAGGGGCAGTATGGAAGAAGGCATAGAGCCAATTATAAGAAAAGGAAACTGGACACAGAAGCTGATGGTGTTGGCAGAGCAGAGAGAAGAGGGTAGGAATGTGAGCAGGAGAAGAAGTTTGAACTAATTGCACTGTGCAGTGGGGAGGCAGTGAAGTGACTCAGAGGGGATGACATTGTCAAAGTAACAGGTGAGAGATTATTTTGGTATCAGCGTGTTGGATGGACTTGAGGGGAGTTTTTAGTGTCAAAGACCTGAGCAGAGCAGACTCCAATGGGTGAGATGGAAAAATGATAGACAAAAAGAAGCTGTCAGGACAGAAAAAAGGGGATGAATTTGAAGCATGGTGACAGATGTGATGGGTCTTGCTCATGGCCTTGGGGAGGAGGAGAAGAGGGTGGGAAATCAAACATGATCCCCCCTGCAGGTTGCAGGCCAGGGTGAAATGGAAGAAGAGGTATGATCACCTGTAATGGAAAACAAAGGTAATCCAAAGATTTATGGGGAGGAAAGATTAGGCGTGTACCATTAGGCATCTAGATCTTGACATGACATCAAATCATCTGAGATAGGTGCAGAATTACATTTGAGTCACCTGTGTAGTTCATCAGTTAAACTCATGTGTGGCAAGATTTCTTACCTCTTCCACGTCAGATGCAGTCACTGCTTTAGTTTTCTTGGTGCTGAAATAATTTAGCTCTTTGGCTAGACTGAAAGCTCTACTCCCTTTTGAGAGTACACTGAAAGTCTAAAGTCACAACCAGATCTACCCCAGTCTTTGCTGGGTCGTGGACTTCTCCCCGGAAATGGTGAAGGGGAACTCCTGCCTTCTGAATCTCCAGTTTAAGTCCCTGTAAAGTAACCAGGTGGACCCATTCTAGGCCACAAGCCCACACTTTCCTAAAGGTTGCTTCCTTCGCTTTGTGTCCAGTCTGTCTCCTACTTCAAGCTCCTCACATCAAGTTCCAACAGACAGCAAAAGTTCCTTTAACCACTTGTTCAGGAAACCTTTCCCTGAGCTTCCTCTGAGCCACCAAATGCTTCCCTCATCTCCAGGGTTCTTTACCCAGTTCAGATCACTTTAGTTCTGGTTGCTGCCCACAGGAACTCCTGCTTCTTCTGCACATTTCTCTTTTACTAGAGAAAAACTATCACAGCAAGTCCTTCTCCCTATCTATAAGGAAAAGAAGGATGCTTTTATGCCATGGGGGGGAGGGATAGCTCAGTGGTTTGAGCTTTGGCCTACTAAACCCAGGGTTGTGAGTTCAATCCTTGAGGGGGTCATTTAGGGATCTGGGGCAAAAAGTTGGGGATTGGCCCTGCTTTGAGCAGGGGGTTAGACTAGATGACCTTCTGAGGTCCCTTCCAACCCCGATATTCTATGATTCATTTCTCTTCTTATATTGGCTTGCTATCAAGCCTTCAGTTCCCAAGTACCCTGGAAACAACTGTTCCTCACAATGTCTGTGCTCTGAGTAAAACTTGGAATAGGGCAGAGCTGGAAATTGATCCCCTCTTAAAGGGCCAGCTTTGCTCTGTCATACCACGTGAGTGGATTACGTTGTCCAAGAATCCATATCAAGGGAAGGAGCCAAGGAATGAGAAGGAAAACGGGGGTGGGGGGAGGAAAAGAAAGACAGACAAGACATAGAGCCAGGTAAGGCTGTGGAAAAGGAAAAGGATGATCCTGGACTCCCTAGAAGATGCTGACCAAAACCCAAAAGGGTTGTAAAAGTGGTGAGGAAACGGGCAGGGTTTTGCATGCAGGTCTCTTACTTTCTATACATCTATATATCTCTTGTGCTTTGTCTTTGAGTGAAGTATGGTTCGTTTAAACATTCTGTTGCAAAGTCTGAGTGCCCCTTGCATTCACTGTCATGTAGCCCTGAAGGTGGAAGCTGGAATTTGGAAAGTCCACAGCTTCAGTGGAACTCTGAGAGCCCATAAGAGCTACTGGGGAGGCTTAGGAGAACTGGTACTGGTTTCAGGATGTACAGAGTTGAACTGAGGAGTCTTGTCTGTCAGAAGTTGCTAGATGGAGGATCTGTACCCTGACCGTGCATCTCAAGACTGTGAGCCAGAGTTGGTGGCTAGGCTGTGCTCAAACCCAACAAGCAAAGAGCATGTGGGATCCAGTGGGTGAATGCAAGTACAGCAACCTGGTAAGCATCCAACTACCAGCCCTGCAAATTCAACAAAGGATCTGAAAGTCAAGCTGGGCTCTTTCCTTCATATGCATCATAATCTCCTACACTTAAGGGTGCTGTAGGTGAAGTTCCATCCTCGGAAACCCCTCTGCAATTTCGCTTAAGACTAAGTGGGTCCATCTTGGCTTTGATGCTTGTTGAGCTTGCAAAATTGGCAGTTCACAAAAGCATATTTTTCTTATAAGCTGAGAAAATTTTGATATGGAAGAGTTTGAGGGCCAATACATTTGCAATACCGTTAAAGTCTATTCTTTCCAGTACTTCAAATAGAACAGAATAAACCATTTATGGCAATGTACAAATAATCCATATATAAATCATGAGGGACAAGGAGGGTGAGGTAATATCTTATCTTGGATTAACCTCTGTTGGTGGAAGGGACAAGCTGTGACATTTTGGGGATAACCCACTCTGGTAAGGGGTTCTGTCTCCATGTGCCCTGTAATGTTGGGATGCTTTGGGGCCATGACACCAGGAGCCATCCCAGAAGCACAAAGTGTCACCCTGTCTCTCACTAGTCTTGTATCACTCTGCAAGGAGTAACCAACAGCCCTTCTCTTCCCAAGTCTCTCCAAAATCCATGCTCCTTAAGGTCTTAATTACCAGACATTCCCCTCTGGTTCATCACCCCAATGTGTGAAAACAGTCTCTCAGTTATCAGTTTGGCACACATCCTACATACAGTTTGCACACCAGTGATCTGCTTGGGTAAAAATAAACAAAAGGATTATTTAATAGAAAAACCACAGATTCAAAGATGAAATAGTAAAGAAAAGCAAATGTATAAAAGTTACACAGAAAAGGAATGAAGATGTGACTTCAGGCTTTAAATCTCCATATTAGCTAAAATCTCTTTTCTCATACAAGTTACTTATTGCCCTTGGCCAATTTCCTGATATGCCTTCTAGCATTAGTCCCTTCCACCAACAGTAGTTGGTCCAATAAAATATATTGCTTCACCCACTTTGTCTCTCTAATATCCTGGGACCAACATGGCTACAACAACACTGCAAATAATATATAAATAATGTCATTAAGACCTAGATCCAGCAAAGCACACAAACATCTGTTTACTTTTAAGCACATGGGTAGTCCCATTGCAGTGAATGTGTTTAGAAGTTTGGAAACTAAAGACAGTAATAAATGAGATTAGTACCTCCTGGAACATCATGGCTTTCACTGTTTAGGCTCTGATCCAGCAGAACGCTTAATTTTAAGCATGGGAGAATCCCACTGATTTCAAAGTTTGATTTTAGTACGTTCAGTGTCCATACTCCAACATACATCTTAAAATCCACCCAGAACTATCAACCTTGTTTCTTATCACATGTTCATTTTAAAAAATGGACTATTTGCCCTTTGGTGATCAGAGTCTGGAATTATTTCTGAATAATATATTATATGCACAAAGTAATTATGGAAAGTAGTTTACAAACTGATATTTGAAATATTTTCATAACTTTCTACCTGCCAGAGCTCCGACCACATATAAAGCAGTGTTCAAGGGGTGATCTGCACTAAACAATTTCTAGGTCCCTGTACTGAAAAGCTTAGTCTAGAGGCATGAACAATAATATGACTTCAGCAGAAGCAGGAAAGTCATCTGCCGATTATGCAGGTTCATTATTGGTATTGATGACTAAGGCAGTCTTACTTTGTAATGTTTCCTTATGTGGACTTGAAGAGGTGCAGGGGGGAAGAATGTAGCAGACTGCAGCCAGACATCGCTAATCCCACCTTTACAGAGGGCATCTTAGCGAAAAGGGAGTAACTAGTCGGGCACAAAGTTAGCTAATGATGTCAGTACTTCTTGGGCATCTCCTTGGCCAGGATCTGCAGGTTCAGGTTCCTTCATGCAGACGGAAGGAAGCATTTGTCCCTAAAATTTTATACCTGTAGTCTGATCTACATGTTAAAAAATCAGAGAGGTAATATGATTCTTTCAAGTGGGTTGGGGTTTCTTCCTAATTAAGTACTCTAATTATATTGAAGGTAAAATCATTCTTTTTAAAAAAACACAGACAATAAGCTTGGGTATATAGGAAAAGGGAATCTTGAAATTAAAGGGTTAAGGTATATATTAAAACAAAAAACTTTTACTTTTGCCACTCATTTTCTGTCTTATCCACAAGATGGCAGTGTAAGACTGCCATGTTGTGTTTAAATGGGTAGTATTTGGTTATGGAAGGAACAAAAATTAAGTTGTTCCTTTGCAGGTGAGATATAAAATTTCAATATGTCAATCTAGATGAAAAATGTTTGAAAAACTAGTGTAAAGATAGAGGAAAGAAAAGTTCATATACATAATCAATAGGGCCTGAAAACAAACACACATACTACGTAATCTTCTGGGTATATACGCATACATAAATTAAACAAAAAGAAAAGGAGTACTTGTGGCACCTTAGAGACTAACAAATTTATTAGAGCATAAGCTTTCGTGAGCTACAGCTCACTTCATCGATGAGTGAGCTGTAGCTCACGAAAGCTTATGCTCTAATAAATTTGTTAGTCTCTAAGGTGCCACAAGTACTCCTTTTCTTTTTGCGAATACAGACTAACACGGCTGCTACTCTGAAACCTATAAATTAAACATTGTTTTGTTAGGAATTCTACAGTCTAAGAAACAGCAGTATCTTTTCCCCCAAAAGTTAATACTGTGAAGATAAAAGTGACATCAAATTTTCTGTTTTACAACAAATCTACAGTAAAGATCACATAACATATAATTGGCCAGAAGCAGGAGGATGGTCTTGTGATTAAGATACTGTTTTATAAACCAGGACACCTGGGGCAAAATCCTGGTTCCATTGATATCAATTGGTGTCTTGCATTGACTTCAACAGAGTAGGAATTCACCCTTGGATTCTATACCTAGTTCTTCCACAGACTTCATGTGACCTTTCCAAAATCACTTAATCTCTCTCTCAGTGGCTCTCAACCTTTCCAGACTACAGTATCCCTTTCAGGAGTCTGATTTGTCTTGCGTACAACCCCAAGTTTAATCTTACTTAAAAAATATTTGCTTACAAAATCAGACATAAAAATACAAAAGTGTCACAGCACACTGTTACAGAAAAATTGCTTGCTTGCTTACTTTTACCACATAATTATAAAATAAATCAATTGAAATATAAATATTGTACTTGCATTTCAGTGTATAATATATAGAGCAGCATAAACAAGTCATTGTCTGTATGACATTTTAGTTTGTACTGACTTTGTTAGTGCTTATGTAGCATGTTGTAAAACTAGGCAAATATCTGGATGAGTTGATGTACCCCCTGGAAGACCTCTGCATACCCCCAGGGGTACACGTACCCCTGGTTGAGAACTACTGTTCTATGTCACCCACCAATGGGTTGGCAGCACAACCTGGTGGTCAGAGCAGGAAGCTGACTTAGTGGTCAGAGCAGAATCAGAGGCCAAAACCAGAGGCATGGTCATAGATACTAAGGTCAGAAGGGACCATTATGATCATCTAGTCTGATCTCCTGTAGAACGCAGGCCACAGAATCTCACCCACCCACTCCTGCAAAAAACCTCACCTATGTCTGAGCTATTGAAGTCCTCAAATCATGGTTTAAAGATTTCAAGGAGCAGAGAATCCTCCGTCAAGTGACCCATGCCCCATGCTACAGAGGAAGGAGAAAAACCTCCAGGGCCTCTTCCAATCTGCCCTGGAGGAATATTCCTTCCCGACCCCAAATATGACGATCAGCTAAACCTTGAGCATATGGGCAAGATTCACCAGCCAGATACTACAGAAAATTGTTTCGTGGGTAACTCCGATTCCCACCCATCTAATATCCCATTACAGGCCATTAGGCCCATTTACTGTGAATATTTAAAGATCAATTAATTACCAAAATCAAGTTATCCCATCATACCATTTCCTCCATAAACTTACCGAGTTTAATCTTAAAGCCAGATAGATCTTTTGCCCCCACTGCTTCCATTGGAAGGCTATTCCAGAACTTCACTCCTTTGATGGTTAGAAACCTTCGTCTAATTTCAAGTCTAAACTTCCTGGTGGCCAGTTTATATCCATTTGTTCTTGTGTCCACATTGGTACTGAGCTTAAATAATTCCTCTCCCTCTCCGGTATTTATCCTTCTGATATATTTATAGAGAGCAATCATATCTCCCCTCAACCTTCTTTTAGTTAAGCTAAACAAGCCAAGCTCCTTAAGTCTCCTTTCATAAGACAAGTTTTCCATTCCTCGGCTCATCCTAGTAGCCCTTCTCTGTACCTGTTCCAGTTTGAATTCATCCTTTTTAAACATGGGAGACCAGAACTGCACACAGTATTCCAGGTGAGGTCTCACCAGTGCCTTGTATAACGGTACTAAAACCTACTTATCCCTACTGGAAATACCTCTCCTGATGCATCCCAAGACCGCATTAGCTTTTTTCACGGCCATATCACATTGGCAGCTCATAGTCATCCTATGATCAACCAATACTCCAAGGTCCTTCACCTCCTCCGTTACTTCTAATTGATGCGTCCCCAGCTTATAACTAAAATTCTTTATTATTAATCCCTAAATGCATAACCTTACACTTCTCACTATGAAATTTCATCCTATTACTATTACTCCAGTTTACAAGGTCATCCAGATCTTCCTGTATGATATCCCAGTCCTTCTCTAAATTGGCAATACCTCCCAGCTTTGTACCATCTGCAAACTTTATTAGCATACTCCCACTTTTTGTGCCGAGGTCAGTAATAAAAAGAGTGGTCCCAAAACTGACCCTTGAGGAACTCCACTGGTAACCTCCCTCCAGCCTGACCGTTCACCTTTCAGTAGGACCCGTTGTAGTCTCTCCTTTTAACCAATTCGTTATCCACCTTTCAATGTTCATATTGATCCCCATCTTTTCCAATTTAACTAATAATTTTCTGGTCAGGAGACAAGCCAATAGTTGATCAGGAGTCGGAACAGGACCAAAAGGTAGGGTCAGAAGACAAGTCAGAATCAGGAGTTCTGAGGGTGGCACGGACTGGGGCTAGAGCAGAGCAGGCAAGGGTGCGGGGGAGCAAAGGCTGGACAGGAAACAATCAGGTGCAGCTGCAGGCCTGGAACCCATTGAGGACCGCTGCTTAAATGGTGGTCAATTGGCTCTTCTGGCCAGTCAAGAGCACAGTCATTTAGTGCGGGTTTATTGGACCTAGCTGAACTTTCTAATCGCGCAAAACCGAACACCCTTGGTCCTTCCCCAAGGCCCCACCCCTTCCCCGAAGCCCTGCCCCCTTTCACTCCATCTCACCTCCCTCCATCGTTCACTCTCCCCCACCTTCACTCACTTTCACCTAGCTGGGGCAGGGTTCAGGTGCAGGAGGAGGTGAGGGCTCCACAGGCTTGGGGATGGGGCCAGGGATGAGGGATTTGGGGTACACGAGGGGGCTCCAGACTGGGGGGTTTGGGTTGCAAGAGGGGCTCAGGGCTGGGGCAGGTTTGGGCTCTGGGCGGGGTTGGGGATAAGGGGCTTGGGGTATAGGAGGGGTCTTAAAGCTGGGGCAGAGGGTTGGGGTTTGGAAGGGTGTTCAGGGTGTGGCTCTGTCCGGGTGGTGCCTACCTCAGGTGGCTTCTGGAAGCAGCTGGCATGTCGCCTTCCTAGGCAGAGTGGCCAGGGGGCTCCGTGCGCTGCCTGCCCCCACAGGCACCGCCCCTGCAGCTCCCATTGGCTGTGGTTCCTGGTCAGTTGGAGCTGCGGAGTCGGTGCTGGGGTGGGGGCAGTGTACAGAGCTCCCATAGCCGCCCCTGTGCCTAGGAGCCAGATATGCCAGCTACTTCCAGGAGCTGCGTGGAGCAAGGGAAGGCAGGGGGCCTGCCTTAGCCCTGCTGAGCTGCTGATTGGATTTTTAGCGGCCTGGTCAGCAGTGCTGACAAGAGCTGCCAGGGTCCCTTATCAACTAGGCATTCCAGTCGAAAACTGGATGCCTGGCAACCTTAAGCTGAACTCATTGGGTTGCTAGGTGACTGAGCCTAGAGGCAGCTGAGTTCCTGACACTTTATGCCTAAGTTTTCTGAATCTGCTTAAAAAAAACAAAGGGGGGGGGAAGGGAAGCATGGACCAGTTTGTGAGTAATAGTGCCGTTAAGGCCTGGTCAACACTTAAATTTTAAGTCAACATAGCTACAGCACTCACACACTCCTGAGTGCTGTATTAGTGCTGAGATAACTCCTAGTGTAAATGAAGCTAGATCAATGAAAAGAATGCTTCAGTCAACATAGCTAGCATTGCTCAGGGAGGTAAAATTCCTAAAGTGATGGAAAAACCCCTTCTGTCGATGTAGGCTGTGTTTACACTATGTGGTTATGCCAGCATAGCTACCGTGCGGTAGCTAGGCGGTCATACTTCTAGTAGTGTAGACATGGTCTTAGTCTGTTTTTGATTGCACCTATAGCTAAGCCAGTTCCTCTAAGCATCTAGCATGCTGTAAAATGCCATTAATGGCAAGTGCTAAATTTCACCACTGTAAACACCAGACTCTCCAATGACTGAAGGTCTAGTGGCCTGCACATCCCAGTTTATTTAGTGGCTTGTCCTTTGGACTACATTTTTATTTTTTTTTTTATGCTGGTAGTTATACAAAGATTGCAATGCAAGCATGTGGCCTATTTTTCCTGCAGCTCAAGACAGTTAAAAAGGTGATGCCCCCAAAGATTGTTTCATTGAGATTCCAAAGCCCTAGGGCCAACTTGTGTATAGTAGTGTAGTCCTGGACAAATGTTTGGGGATGCCTGAAAATTGTTTTGTAGGATTAGAATTCAGATGTTCTTAGACTTGTGTTCAATCCATTAGACTACATGGTTGCTGCTGTTTTTGTTCTCTAGACCCTCTTCAATTTTAATTTTGGTAGGAAATGTAATTTACAGGTCACTTTTCATCCTTCAGTTAATAGATCATTTCCCAGTTTGGGACATATTTTTCATGGTTTCCTTGACATTCTTCTATTTGTGTTGCACTGAAATGTGTTGATGACTGGTTTCCTCCAGGACCCACCCAGACAAAAACAAAATGTGATGCTTTCCCAGTGCTCAAAACTTTTTTTTTTTTTTTTAAATGGCTTCAAACTTGTACTCAAATGCTCATTCTGTAAATGTTATCACAGAACTGGGAAACTTCCCTGTTCTCTTGTAAACTCAACTTTGAATGCAAATCTTTACGTGCATTTTAACAAATAAAAGTTATGTTGCTTACATTTGCAAATGTATATTTGTAAGGTACTCATAAAACTGAAGAGTAGCTTAACTTTAGTCTTTCAGATGACATCAGGTACCATCCTTGATTGACTGACTGATCTTCCATGAGAGAATGATTATTACACCTGTTCTGGTTCTACTACCACATTATCAGGCAGTGTTCCTGACTTTGGTGATATTTTTTATCATGAGTTTCATGGTATTTGGTGTTTTCCTCAGCTGCTAGAGTCGTGATTATGTAAGAATCTTAGTGGGTTTTTTTTTTAAAGATAAATTGTTAGTCCTCATGGTTGTGGACAAAAGCTTGAAAGCATGAACCCTAAAGTCTTAAAAACCCAGAAGACAAATAGAACCCCAAAGTTATTTATTTATTAAAAATCTTATAATTAAGTCAATCTGATACTGTTTTTTTTAGTGTCTTAGTAATGATTTTTGACTGGTTGGGTTGGTAATAATTTATGGCTTTAACTAGCAAGAGCTATGAAGATGTAATCTACAGGCAAAGCTTGGAATGCTGTCTTGGAACTAGTGGAAATACAGATACACTATAAAGGAAATATTGGTCTCATGGAGGCCCATAGAGCACTAGTGAAATAACTATCCCAATGCTTATTGAAACTATTCCCAAGTGTCTGGTACAAAAGATGCTACTTCACTATAAAATCTGACAAATACTGGCACAAAAATGAAAAAAAAAAAAACAAAGGTGTATTTAAAAATACACATAAAATAGTGCTAATTACTGACTTATTAAATGTGGCAATGTGAATATATGAAATACACTGAATGCATCCAATGAAGTGAGCTGTAGCTCACAAAAGCTTATGCTCAAATTTGTTAGTCTCTAAGGTGCCACAAGTACTCCTTTTTTCTTTTTGCGAATACAGACTTTTCTTTTTACACAATACTTAAACTGGGTAGATATATGAGTTTTAGTGTTGGGGATAATTTAGTCTTTTAAATATCTGGTAGCATGCTCTAGGTACCAGAACCTCCTCTCAGAGCTATTCTAGCTACCCTGATTACATCTGCCCTTTGATACAGTCCCCTATCAAAGAGGCAACCTAAAGAGGGGAGAGGGAAATAGTACAAGTTAATGTAGCCTTGGAATGTATTAATTTGTGCAGAGAGGAAAGGGTTTTAGAAGACTCAAAAGAGGAGCCCAGCTACTTTTCATTGTCTCAATTCCCCCCTCTCATTGCTTGGTTTGTAAAGCCTGAACCAGGCAGGGGGACTTTGTGGGATTGGGGGATTATGTTGCAGAGGCGATCACTTCCTTCCCCGCATCTTTGCTCATGGATGAGAGCAGGGCTGCAAGTGAGTGAGGAACAAATGGCAGCTTTATTTAACTTGTATCTGTTCTTAAAATGATCATATATCAAAATTGTAATGTAAATGGGGATATGAGATGGTGCTTCGTTGAGAGAACCTGCACAATTTTTTTTTTCTTTGTGAATAGTTAAGGTAGTGCCCACTCCCCTCTCCACCCCCTGCATCTTCACTTCTTTCCCATCAGAAGAAAATGGAGATTGATAACTAAATTTATTTGAGATCTCTGTAATGCTGACAAAAAATATATATAACTTTTTTTCTTTCATGTAGTAGTTGCCCAAAGGGAAGGAAAATTCAGAGGGAGCTTGTAAGCAAGTAATTGGGCCAGCACGCAGTATTTGTGATAGACTAGAGAAATATTAAAATTGTCTCTTTGAGCAGTTGTTCACTACATATCTATAAAGGGGAGGAGGAGAATGGTATTTGTGAGGAAACAGGCACAGACTCCACCCCCCCCCAAAATATTAACCATTGAATATTGCTAAAGATCAGAGTAAATGGAGAAAAAATGTCATCTTTAGGGTATGAAACTATTTTACCATAATGTCAATACATTTAAATTGGTTCAGACTTTTCTTATTAGAATAAATGTTTCCTCTTAAAATGCATGATAATCATAATCAAGACTAAATTTGTTCTGTTATTTATTTTCAAAATGATTGTACATGTTTAGCAGACTTTTTGATTTAAATCCCTAGGGATATATTGGAGACAGATGTTTAGATGACCTCATGTTTAAAGTAATGTTGTATTTGGACAGCAGATTAAATTTTGCTTAAAATCTTTCCTTATATATTAGAGTGGTTTGGGATGCAGAAAGTAATCAATAATTTATATTGGAAAAATACTACTATATTTCTATAAGAGGTTTTTTTCCAGGAGTCTATATGCTACAAAAGGTCTGATTATGAAACAGCTTGTTTACAAATGAAAATATTGTTTCTGGCTGGAGGGCTAAATGGGAAACAGATTTTTAAAATTCCATGGATTTAAATGCAAATTTACCATGTCATTTATACCTTCCCTAAAAAGCTGGTTTAAAAACCTGCAACAGGATTTATAATGTAATATCACTTGAAGACTGCTTTGTAAACCTCAATGAGAGCACATATTTTATCATTTGCTTTCTTTGAACAATGTTGTCTACTTGGTTACAATCAAGATCATGGTAGGTAAATATGATTGTTCTACATGGGAGGCAGTTCAGTTGCCCATAATAATGAAATCATAAGTATTTCAACAAAAGTAATTATCAAAATTGGCTGATTGAAAATATATGGACGTGTATTAATTGACAGATAAAAAAAGTGATCTTCAAAAGATTGAAGTGACTTACCACTTGCATTAGAAAAGAAGTACCCGTGGCACCTTAGAGACTAACAAATTTATTAGAGCATAAGCTTTCGTGAGCTACAGCTCACAACACTTTGCCTTTTAATGTGTTTTGTTAGATAAAGAGAAGTTATTCAATAAATGGCACTTAGCCATTTGCAGTTGTAACTAAAGTTACTGTAGTGATTAATGTGTAGTTATCCTTGTCACTACTAATTGGAAAAAATTATTAATATTTTACTGGAATAATAAAACCATTCAGGTTTTTTTTTTCTCTGTAAGCTAAAAGAAAAGTTTACCCGAAAACATTAGTGATGTTGTGATTCTTGGGGCTAAAACCCATCTTTCACTTAAAAAGGCATATTAGGGTCTAAAACATCATAAAAGCTATATGTGTGTTGCACACAAAGGACAAAGCACCAGAAACCCAAACCAGAGGGAATTTGCACCCTCTGTACATCATGTTTCTGTGGCTCACTACAGGAGTGTGAAATATAGATATTTCAAATATGGCCAGTAGGTTCCTCTAGAGCATGGATCCACTTGCTGATTGGAGAGACAGAGAGAAAGGGGTGAATGTAGTGTCTATCTACCATTGTTTCTGTGGGCAAAGAGGTTTTGCTCAGGTTTTTCCTGTGGTAATCAAGAGTTGGAACTTAGATGCTGATATCTGCTGAAAAATATTGGCAAACATTCTGTTTACAAATAATTTACTAATATTTACCCTAATTTCTTATTAATAGCTTTGCATGGAAATCAGGATCTATAGTGTCCTAAGAGTTCATCTGTTCCTGCTTGTCTCATAAAAAGCAAAGGGCCAAATACAGGAAATATGTCTATGCTATGAAATTACTCAGATTTTACAGAAGTTGATTTTTGGGAACAGATTGTATAAAGTCGAGTGCATGCATCCACACTAAACAGATTAATTTGGCAGTGTGTGTTCACAGCACCGTGGCAAGCATCAACATTCCGAGCAGTGCACTGTGGGTAGCTATCCCACAGTTCCTGCAGTCCCCGCTGCCCATGGCAATTCTGGGCTCAGCTCCCAATACCTGATGGAGCCAAAAATTTGTCACGGGTGGTTATGGGTAAATATCGTCAGTCAACCCTCCCTCTGTGAAAGCAACAGCAGAGAATCATTTCACACTCTTTTCCCTGGATTGTCCCAGCAGACGCCATAGCACGGCAAGCATGGAGCCCGTTCAGCTCACCGCAGCAATTATGACCATTGTAAACACCTCACGCATTATTGTGCAGTTTATGCAGAACCAGAACCTGAAAAACCAGGTGAGGACAGCAGCACAGTGACGAGAGTGATGAGGACATGGACACAGATTTCTCTAAAACCGCAGTCCCAGGCAATTTGGAGATCATGGTGTTAATGGGGCAGGCTCATGCCATGGAACGCCGATTCTGGGCCCGGGAAACAAGCACAGACTGGTGGGACCACATAGTGTTGCATGTTTGGGATGATTCCCAGTAGCTCCAAAACTTTTGCATGCCTAAGGGCACTTTCATGGAACTTTGTGACTTGCTTTCCCCTGCCCTGAAGCGCAAGAATACCAAGATGAGAGCAGCCCTCACAGTTCACAAGTGAGTGGCAATAGCCCTGTGGAAGCTTGCAACTCCAGACAGCTACCAGTCAGTCGGTAATCAATTTGGAGTGGGCAAAACTACTGTGGGGGTTGCTGTGATGCAAGTAGCCAACACAATCATTGAGCTGCTGCTATCAAAGGTAGTGACTCTGGGAAATGTGCAGGTCACAAGAGATGGCTTTACTGCAATGGGATTCCCTAAGTGTGGTGGGGCTATAGACAGAATGCATATCCCTATCTTGGGACTGGACCACCAGGGCAGCCAGTACATAAACTGCAAGAGGTACTTTTCAATGGTGCTGCAAGCCCTGGTGGATCACAAAGGACGTTTCACCAACATCAACGTGGGATGGCCGGGAAAGATTCATGACGCTCACGTCTTCAAGAACTCTGGTCTGTTTAAACGGCTGCAGGAAGGGATTTACTTCCCAGACCAGAAAATAACTG
The DNA here is from genome assembly GCF_009764565.3 of Dermochelys coriacea. Classification (NCBI taxonomy): domain Eukaryota; kingdom Metazoa; phylum Chordata; order Testudines; family Dermochelyidae; genus Dermochelys; species Dermochelys coriacea. The sequence continues at coordinate 83,392,863 of NC_050073.1, read as the reverse complement.
TTGGGGATATTGAAATGCCTTTAGTTATCCTTGGGGACCTAGCCTACCCCTTAATGCCCTGGCTCAGGAAGCCAGTAGTAAGGACAGTAGTAAGGAGCTGTTCAATTATAGGCTTAGCAAGTGCAAAATGGTGGTAGTGTGCATTTGAGCATTTAAGGGGTCGCTGGCGCAGTTTACTGACTTGATCAGTCCTCAGCGAAACCAATATTCCCATTGTTATTGCTGCTTGTTGTATGCTGCACAATCTCTGTGACAGTAAGGGGGACACGTTTGTGGCGGAGTGGGAGGTTGAGGCAAATTGCGTGGCTGTTGAATATGTGCAGCCAGACACCAGGGCAGTTAGAAGAGTACAGCAGAAAGCGCTGCGCATCAGAGAGAAGCTGTGAGAACCAGTTTCATGACTGGCCAGGGTACCATGTTACACTTCTGTTTGTTTCTCCTTGATGAAAACCCGTTCCCTTGGTTGACTCTAATTCCCTGTAAGCCACCCATCCTCCCCTGTTCAATCACAGCTTGCTTGCAAAGGAAATAGTCACTATTGTTTAAAAACCATGTATTTTTTTATTAATTGATTACAAAAATAGGGAGATAACTCACAAGGTAGCCCGGGTCAGGTGTGGGAGGAGGGTAGGAGAGAAGGAAAAGGCCACTTCAAAACTTGTTGAATGACAGCCTTCTGTTGCTTGGGCTGTCCACTGGGGTGGAGTGGTTGGGTGCCCAGAGCCTCCCCCCCTTGTTCTTGGGGAGGAGGGAGGGCGGTTAAACAGGTGCTGCAGCAGCAGTCTGTGATCCTGCCACCATTCCTGAACCTCCACCAGACGCCGGAGCATGTCCGTTTGATCCCTCAGTAGGCCCAGCGTTGCATCCTGCCTCCTCTGATCTTCCTGCCGCCACCTCTCATCTTGATCGTCCCTCCGGTCCTCACATTCATTAGCTGCTTTCCTGTACTGTGCTACTGTCTCCCTCCACACATTCTGCTGAGCTCCGTCAGTGCCGGACAACTGCATGAGCTCAGAGAACATTTCATTGCACGTGCATTTTTTTTTTCTTTCCTCCTTATCTGAGAGAGCCTTTGGGACGGAGGAGGAAGGCTTGAAACATTTGCAGCTGCGGGAGGGAAAAAAAGGGGAGTGAAATATTTTAAAAGATACATTTTACAGAACAATGGCTATACTCTTTCACAGTGAACAACACTATTCACATTATATAGCACGTGATTTCAGTACAAGGTCGCATTTTGCATCTTGTACTGAGTGCCTGCGGCTTTGGTGTTAGAGATCGCACATGCAGTGCCGGGCAACAGAATTCGGCTTGCAAGCAGCCATGGTAAGCCATAGTCTTTCGGCTTCTGCAATCTTCATAATGCCAACACCCTCCTTTCCAATAACAAGCAAAGCCCGTTGAGTTGGCCGTTTAGTGCTTTGGTTTTCATGTTAACGTGCAGCAGGAGAAACCAAACTAACCGCCCCATCCAATTCTCTGGGATGATCGCTTTACCCCTCCCCCCACCACGTGGCTGGTATCAGGGAAGATCCCTGATAGTCAAACGCAAAAAGCTCAGTGCCAATCCCCCCCCCCCGCCCCGCTTGGCTAACTGCGGGGAGGATTTCTTTTCAGCCACAGGCAAACAGCCCAGTAGAAACGGCCCCTCTGAATGTCCCCTTTATTAAATTCCTATATTTCAGCCAGGTTACCATGAACAATATCACTCTCCTGAGGATAACACAAAGAGATAAAGAACGGATGTTGCTTGAATGCCAGCAAACACCAGGACCATACATTGCCAGGCTTTGTCATGCAATGATACCAGATTACTTGCTATTAGCATGGTGTGGTAAAGTGTCCTACCGTGGAGGATGGAGTAAGGCTGCTCTCCCCAGAAACTTTCTGCAAAGGCTTTTAGAGTACCTCCAGGAGAGCTTCATGGAGATGTCCCTGGAAGATTTCGGCTCCATCCCCAGACACATTAACAGACTTTTCCAGTAGCTCTACTGGCCACGAATGCATCCCAAGTCCTCAGGGCAAATTAATCATTAAACACTCTCTTTTAAAACATATATTTAAAAAGGTGCACTCACCAGAGGTTCCTTCTCTGGCTTGGTTGGGTTGGGAGGGTATTTCAGTCAGAGTGACAAAAAGATCCTGGCTGTCGGGGAGAACGGTGTGCTCTCCTCAAGCTTGTCGTCATCATCCTCCTCATCTTCCCTGTCGGCAAAATCCTCAGGCATGGTGGACAGTATACCTCATCAACGGAGTCCACAGACGGGTGGGGTAGTAGTGCCTTCCCCCTCCCCCAGAATTGCATGCAGCTCAGCATAGAAGCGGCATGTCTGCGACTCTGTCCCAGAATATCCATTTGATTCTTTGGTTTTCTGGTACGCTTGTCTGAGCTCCTTAAGTTTCACGTGGCACCGTGTTGCTTCCCTGCTGTAGTATCTGTCCATCATGGCCTTGGAGATTTTTTTGAAATGTTTTGGCATTTTGTCTTTTGGAATGTAGTTCTGATAGCACAGATTCATCTCCCCATACAGCGATCAGATCCAGTACTTCCCGTTGGGTCCATGGTGGAGCTCTTTTTCAATTCTGGGACTGCATGGTCACCTGTGCTGATGAGCTCGCCTGGCCAAACAGAAAATGAGATTTCCAGGGCTTTTCCTGTCTACCTGGCCAGTGCATCTGAGTTCAGAGTGCTGTCCAGAGCGGTCACAATGGTGCACTGTGGGATAGCTCCCAGAGGCCAATACCGTCAAATTGCATCCACACTAACCCTAATTCGAAACAGAGATGTCGATTCCAGCGCTAATCCCCTCGTTGGGGAGGAGTACAGAAATCAATTTTAAGAGCCCTTTATGTCAACAAAAATGGCTTCGTTGTTTGGACGGGTGCAGGGTTAATTCGATTTTAACGCTGCTAAATTTGACATAAACTCATAATGTAGATCAGGCCTAAATTTGAGAGTCTCTCTCTTACATTAGTAAGTGTAAGGAAGTTTAAGATTCATATCTTGATTTTTGGAAAAAGGTATAAATAACACCAATTTAGAGTCTCCTCTGAATTTGTTCCATAATCTTTGCTGACATCTAGCAACTAATATATTACAAATATAACTTCAGGTGGGGAATAAGCAACAGGAACACACAAACTCTAAACACAAGTTAGTTTTATTTTTTTTCATGGATATTCATCAGAAGTAAAAGGACAAAAAAGTTAAAATTCTGCTGAAACAGAATATCTTCCAAAATCTTCATTCATAACTTTAAGTAACAGCCAAGCTTTCAAAAACGCACAATAAAAATATTTTACACGTCACTTATCAGGATTATTGTTACCAAGGTGAACAACCTTCAATACAAAGAAATTAGATTCTATTGATACCCAAACTTGAGGAATCAGTAGAATCTAAATATTAACATCCAGATTAGATTAACATTCAGAAATGATCTGACAGTTACACTACAACAAAATATCGATAAATTTATGATTCTTTAAATTGGGCTGCTCATCGTTTTGCTGTTTTGTTTATCAAAAGTTGTTAATTTTAATGGATAGCATTGGCTTTTTTTCTGCTCGCTTTTTTTCAGGGTTTCTGAAAACTGTTTATTTCTTGGAAGAAAAAAAAACAAAACCCCATCCCAACTCGGAGCACTGCACTAAAATGATCTTATGGTTGCAAAGTCAAGCACTCAAAAGTTAGGAAATACCAGAATTGAAGATCCCCTAACTTTAATTCTGCCTTCTTGTAATTCAAGAATGTACCATAATACATACACACACATTTTCACAGACTAGTTCTTCCGCAGCACCCTTGCCTCATTTGGTGCACAGGATGGACCATGCCCACTAAATGGCTAGCTAGTCAATAGTTCATTTATCCTTGTCAATATGTAGTCCCGTGTTATCTTTATTGCACAGTATTCAAACCCTGCACTGAACAAAGATTATTAACTTTCTCTTGTACTTTTCTATAGAGCTTAGGGTTGCCGGCTCTTCAGGATTGGCCTGGAATCTCCAGGAATTAAAGATTAATCTTTAATTAAAGATTGTCATGTGCTGAAATCTCCTGGAATACATCCAACCAAAATTGGCAACCCTAATTAGAGCTTATTGCCATGATATCGGAGGCCCAGACCCACAAACATACTTAAGTTCCTAAAACTCATACTTAGGTGCCTAATTCCCAGTGTTAGGCTCCATGGTGATCCACAAAATCCGTACTCAGACATTGCCTTACCCTGTAGGTGCCTAAATTCTCTGCACAAACCTGGGGAAGATAGGCGGGGGAACATATATCTCTCCCAGGGGGTCCAATCCAGTAGGCATGGTCGGAGGCCGCCTAGCAGATCTGGTCCCTTTCTGGACATATTAGTAGTGCCTGCTTGAACTTTTATCTCGGTGGTTAGAGCACTCTCTTAGGACGGGGGAGATCAAGGTTCAATTCCCCACCTTTGCCAGATGGGGGAGAGGATTTGAACAAGGGTATCCCACACCTCTCAGGTGAGTGCTCTAACCACTCAGCTATGTGATATTCTGAGCTGGAGCTCCCTCAGTCTCCCTCTCTGCTTTTTCTAAAATCTTGAAATTAAAAAAAAAAAAAAGACTGGAAAAAAGAAATTCCATAATGCAGAACCTTATGTATTCTCCCCCCCGCCATTATCATGATTGGAACCTTTAGATTTACACTACAACCCTATACCTACCGAGATAATGGAGAAACTTAGCAGCAGTAATAGGCTGTTATCCACTGCGTGGCCAACCACTTGAGGGGAAAGAGACCCATACCTTGTCAGTGGATTTCACAGCTATTTGCTGGACAGCAGAGGAATGTTGAGATTCCATTATTCCTGGATTCTGTTCCAAATTTTGGAGGGAGTATGCGCTAGTAAATACAGATGCTTGTTCCCTTTAGCCTGAACAGCTAAATTTCTCCAACTGCTGTTGCAATGGAGGAACAAAAGAGTTTACAATTGACTATTTATTATTCAGGGTATGAAACTATATTTCAAAAGCAGTACAGTTAAAAGAAAAACTTCCATACTTAATTCCACTCTTTGAATTAAGGTGACCTCAGTGTAACTTGAAATTCTTTCCCATCCCTTCTGATTGCATGAGACAGTCCAGTGAATCTGAGAACTGATAGTATTTCATTCACTCTTCATATTCCTTTTTCACAGGAATTTGCTGCTCTGCTAAAGCACCTTTCTGCTTCTGTAATGTATAAACTACTACTAATGTTTGCACTAAGAACCACTTTTTTCCAAATTAAGGGACAGAAGCATCAATTATTATATGAAATTCACTGTGAAGAATGTAAACTTAAGCTCTTCCAGAGCTTAGAACTTCCAGGGTATTTTTTTATTGGAAAGAAAAGACTTACTTAGAGGTCTCTGTGTACAGTGAAACTGAACAAAAGAGATGTCCTTTAGATTCTCTGCACTATTTCTGCAAATGAGGGACTTCTTAAGTACTTGTAATGCTGAATTTCCATATACAGAGCTTTGACTGGCTGCCCAAGCTCTGCTTCCTTTGTGGCTTTGCATTTATTATGGAATTGCATTTGGCAATTTACTTTAGAGTTGGACTAGATTATGTTCCAACTCATAAGAGTTACTATCTTTTGAAAATAAGTTATTTTAAAGAGGGGGTGGTAAGCTCTTGAACCACAGTGTCACACTTCTCAACTATAAGAGCTGTGCAGCCTATTATAAAACCACAAAATCATTTCAATGGGATGGTATTACAGTAATTCTCCAGAAATCTGAACATTATTTATTTTATTTTATTTTATATTTAATATCTATGTAAGCCCTGAAGCCCTGGATACTAGGGAAGTCACTCTTGGCACCTGTTGGTGAAAAGTGCAGCCCAGAGCTGTTTGAGAATTCCAGATGGACAGGGGCTTGATAGGGGAGGGAGCTCCTTGCCAACATTTATTGATGAGCAAGGGAAAATAACTGAACTGGCCATTTGCATTTAAGTTATATGACCATTTGGGGCAGTTTTGAGTTTGGGAGCAATCAAATGCTGATGAGAAATGAACTGACGAGAATTATACCAAATGTACCTGAGCTGAGGGTTCACCCTGACCAAAACAACAGTTTGGCATAGTTGGGTAGCGATGCCAATGGACAGAGGGGAAACAGCTTCCCACTATCTTCTGGGAGTGATCTGCTGCTGGTAAGGATGCTGTAAGGACACTTTCTATAAAGAGTCAGCATAACAGCAACTTCAAGATAGTGGATGGCATTATGGTAGCAGGTTGAGCTGAGGTACCTTTGAAGTAACTAAGTCAGTGGCCTGAGCTGGCTGTGAGATAGCAGACAACACAGAAGTGGTCCTGAGTGGCTTGGGCTGAAGCTATGAAGAGCAGTAGCCTGCAAGCTGAACTCGAGTTTGGGCCCCCTATCCAGGAATCAAAGCTGAAATCAGTTCAGCTGGGTCAGGTGCTGGGGCTCCTAGAGCAGCCCAGGCAGTACTCCTCAGGGGCAGGAGGTTGACTGCAAGAAGCCTGGACAAGAGACTGAATGGGGAACTGGGGTGGCAGGAAGTGCCTAGAACACATTAGCTACTCATAACTGCAAGAAGAGCCCAGTGAACTGAGTTTGGGACTACTAATGTTAAGATGCAGTGGGGGAGGAGTTTTACCTAATAGATAATATTAATTTATTAATTGTTGGCTTTCCCAGGTTCATTCAGTTGTCTCTGTTCTTCCTTCTCTTCCCCTCAAGTAAAATTCTATTTGTTTTAAATACCTGGACCTGGTGCTGCAAGTGGGGAAGTATTGCTTATCAAGAGTGCAATCTTATGGTATTCTATATAGTTTGCCAGGTTTCTGGATGGGGGTTCAGATTGGTGTTTTGTTTTCAGGAGGAACTCCTAGGAAATTGAACCTGGCCCTTTTTGTTGGTGACAACATCTGGCAGAAGGGTTACATCCGGAAGAACTCAGTCTAATATTGAACACAGTAGACTCGCATAAAGTTGCCATAAGAATAATGTGAGCACAAACATAAATATAGCTTATTGAATTGCACCACAATACAGTACTTTATGACTAATCTTTGAAGTTCTGTAAGTTTCTACCCAGGGACATTTATAGAAGAAGTTTATGTAAATGTGTAGTAATTCTCCATTTTGCAAAAATTTTCTTCAGCACAGATAGTTAGTGTTTGTGGGCTTGCTTTGTCTATATCTTGCCTACAGACTACTAGATAAAGAAACTAAATTCAGACAAAAAGAAAAGGAATACTTGTGGCACCTTAGAGACTAACAAATTTATTAGAGCATAATCTTTCGTGAGCTACAGCTCACTTCATCGGATGCATTTGGTGGAAAAACCAAATTCATTGGTGCATCCGATGAAGTGAGCTGTAGCTCATGAAAGGTTATGCTCTAATAAATTTGTTAGTCTCTAAGGTGCCACAAGTACTCCTTTTCTTTTTGTGAATACAGACTAACACGGCTGCTACTCTGAAACCTAAATTCAGACAGAATAACAAATCACTTTTGTTTATTGTATTGGATTTTATAGTTTGGTTGGAACTATTTGGGTATTTGCTAATTGCTTTTGTAAATATTTCAGTATTTAAACTTGTAATACAAGATGTTCTGACTAAGTCAAAACTTTCAGATTTGGGGTTTAAAGTTAGGCCCCTACAGCCATATTTAGGTATTTAAGTATGAGGCTTGATTTTTACCCAGAACCCTTACTGAAATCCATAGGAGTTTAAGCCGGACACTTATGAAAATAGACAGCTTTTATATAAATGTATTTAAGTGCCTATGTTTAGATTCCCAAGTTTGAAAGTTTCAAGAGTGGCTTAAAATGGAGGATAGACACTGAGCTCAGGGCTCCTAACCTCAATTCCCATTTCTCTCCCAAGCACAGGCCCAGGTGCATACCCATGGATTACTTACAGCACCCAGGCTACACATCTCCCCAAAATCACTGCGTGGTAGTCATCCCTGCTGAATGCATGGGGCCCATGCCTGTGAACCAGAAACTTACCCAGATCCTCCTGCACACACACACCATCACTATCTTCTGTGGTTTTCCTCCCCACAAAATGAGCCTAAAAGCTATCTCAGAGGAATGGTGCCATGGGAAGTACCAAGTGGTGCTTGAGATGAATGACCAACCTCAGCTGCTAGCCCTAGGTTTTACTGTACAGTAGAAATTTATTACATTGCTCACTTGACTTTATTTGGTTTTGTTTGTGAGAATCTCTCTTCTCCCTCTACTAGGGTAGCAGAATTCTATTGCTGCATCTGGTTATCAGGAGCTGGAATCATGCAGGAAACTGCAGATAAAGATATTGGGGGAGGGAGAAGCTAGTGTGTGGGATGGACAGAAACTTAGACAACTCATGCCTCCCCCTGCGGGGTGGGGCACAATCTAAAGGGGCGGACACGTGACCACCCCACATGTCTCCTCTGCCCAGTGACCTCTCCACCCTGAGTCCAGCCCAAGGCCACCCCAGGTTACCTGTATTGTGTGTGTGTGTGGGGGGGGGGGGTGCGCTGTCCCTCCCCACAGTATGTTCGGCCACTTTCCCAGACAGCCAAGTGGGGAATAGGACAGAACCACTTCTGCCTGACAGTCTGTCTGGGAAGCAGTGGCGGCCCGTTTCCTGACCAGGCTCAACTGCTGGGAACAGAAAAAGAATGAGGAAAAATACAAATAATCAGCTTTGTACTTGAGGACAAAAGGTGGTGGCGGCTGATGGTCATTCATTATATTGAAGATTCTCTTAGGCTTACTCAATGATTAAAACACAGAAGAATGAGGGCTGTTGATCACAGTTAACTCGCACAATTAACTCAAATTAATCATGATTTAAAAAATTAATTGTGATTAATCACCACTTTTATTGCAATGTTAAACAATACAATACTAACTGAAATTTATTAAATATTTTTGGATGTTTTCTAAATTTTCAAATATATTGATTTCAATTACAAAACAGAATACAAAGCGTACGTTGCTCACTTTTATATTTTTGATTACAAATATTTGCACTCTAAAAGTGATAAAAGAAATAGTATTTTTCAATTCACCTCATACAAGTACTATAGTGCAATATCTTTATTGTGAAAGTGCAATTTACAAATGTAGATTTTTATTTGTTACATAACTGCACTCAATACAAAACAGTGCAAAACTTTAGAGCCTATAAGTCCAGTCAGTCCTACTTCTTGTTCAGCCAATTGTTAAGACAAACAAGTTTGTTTACATTTATGGGAGATAATGCTGCCCACGTCTTATTTACAATGTCACCAGAAAGTGAGAACAGGCATTCACATGGACTTTTGTAGCCAGCATTGCAAGATATTTACGTGCCAGATAGGTTAAACATTCATATGCCCCTTCATGCTTCGGCCACTATTCCACAGGAGATGCTTCCATGCTGATGATGCTCATTTTTGTTTAAAGTATTAATTAAATTTGTGACTGAACTCCTTGGGGGAGAATTGTAAGTCTCTCTCTGTTTTACCCGCATTCTGCCATATATTTCATGTTATAGTAGTCTCAGATGATGACTCAGCACGTTGTTCTTTTTAAGAACACTTTTTCTGCAGATTTGACAAAATGCAAAGAAGGTACCAATGTGAGATTTCTAAAGATCGCTACAGCACTCAATCCAACATTTTGAGAATCTGAAGTGCCTTCCAAAATCTGAGAGGGACAAGGTATGGAGCATGCTTTCAGAAATCTTAAAAGAGCAACACTCCAATGCGGAAACTATAGAACCCAAACAACCAAAAAGAAAATCAACCTTCTGCTGGTGGCATCTGACTCGGAGGATGAAAATGAACATGTGTTGGTCTGCACTGCTTTGGATTGTTATCAAGCAGAACCCAACATCAGCATTGACACATGTCCTCTGGAATTGTGGTTTGAAGCATGAAGGGGCATATGAATCTTTAGTGCATCTGACATGTAAGTATTTTGCAATGCCAGCTACAACAGTGCCATGCGAACGCTTGTTCTCACTTTCAGATGACTTTGTAAACAAGAAGCAGGCAGCATTATCTCCAGCAAATGTAAACAAACTTGTTTGTCTGAGCAATTGTCCGAATAAGAAGTAGGACTGAGTGGACTTATAGGCTCAAAAGTTTTACCTTGTGTTTTTTTTTTTGTTTTTGAATGCAGTTTTTTTTGTACATAATTCTACAGTTGTAAGTTCAACTTTCATGATAAAGAGATTGTACTACAGTACTTGTATTAGGTGAATTGAAAAATACTCTGGTTTTTTACAATGCAAATATTTGTAATCGGAAATCACAAAGTGAGCACTGTACACTTTGTATTCTGTGTTGTAATTGAAATTAATGTATTGGAAAATGTAGAAAACATCCAAAAATATTTAAATAAATGGTATTCTATTATTGTTTAACAGTGTGATTAATCACAATTTTTAATCATGCAATTAATTGCAAATAATTTTTAATTGCTTGACAGCCCTAATAAAAATTGGAGGAGGAGATCTCCAAATCTGGTGATTGTATGTCATTACTGGTTTTAATGTCACATAGTGATGTGACATTTCAGAGAGAAGAGAAGGGAATAAACATTTTTGTAAGTAGTTCATGTCCCCATGTAGACCCTCAGATTACAAAGTGTGTGTGTGTGTGTGTGTGTGTGTGTGTTTTCACGGAATAACTTCTTTTTAATGAAAACTGTGGTATAGCTCATCCAGTGTACTAAATGCTCCAATTATAATGATGTGGGTGAAACCAATCACTATGCTCCTGATTGAACTCACATGGGAAAATAAGACAAAAACACCTTATCACCTCTTAGTGAACACTTCACAAAGCGATCACGTTATGTGATCACAAAGCTCTGACCTCTCAGTCCTTATCCTCAAAGGAAACCTGCACAAAACCTTATCTTCAAAAGACAAGAGTGGGATCTTAAATTCATAATTTTGCTAGAACTAAAAATCATGATCTTAATGAGGACACTGGTTTTATAGCTTATTACAACAATTTATAACCCACTATACTTAGTTTTTGTCTTCTGACTACAGAGATGTTAATGGGTCAGTTCACCTTGCCTGATTCCTTAGTTTAGCGTAAGTAGTTGCATATATGCTATCTGTAGGGCCTTTTATTTAGCTGTGACACTCTGAGTACATTTCCCAGACCTGAAGAAGAGCTGTGTGTAGCTTGAAAGCTTGTCTCTCTCACCAACAGAAACTGGTCCAATAAAATATTACCTCACCCACCCTGTCTCTCTAATGATTATTAACAGTTTCTAGATAGCAATGTTCCTAGTAAACATAGCTTGGCCTACGCTGTTCTTTCTCTGTGGTCCTTCCAGAAGAGGTGGATACAGAAACTAAACCTGTGCGTAAATAAATAGGGAAAATATCATTAAGGCAATTTGTCATAAGTAAATAAGCTGGCTTACATGGTCCCTATTCAGCGTCTCATGTAAAAAGCTGCACCCAACAAGCTTTTTTTCAGTGCACAACATAGGGTTGCCAGGTGTCTGATTTTTCGACTGGAACACCCTGTCAAAAAGGGGGTCTGTGCTGATGACCGGGCTGTTAAAAGTCCGGTTGGCAGTTCAGCACGGCTCGCAGGCTCCATGTGGCTCCCAGGAAGCGACCAGCATGTTCGGCTCCTAGGTGAAGAGATGACTATGGGGCTCTGCACACTGCCCCAGTCTGCTGGGGCCACCCCGAGCACCAGCTCCGCAGCTCCCCTTGGCTGGGAACCACAGCCAACGGGAGCTGCGGGGTCAACACTTGCGGGCGGGGGCAGCGTGCGGCACCACCTGGCCTCCCTTCCACCTAGGAGCTGGAGGGACGTGTTGCTGATGTCTGGGAGCTGCCTGAGGTCAGCATTGCCTGGAGCCTGCACCCCAAACCCGCTCCCACACCCAACCCCCCTGTCCCAGCCCAGAGACCCTTCCCACACCATGAACCCCTCATTTCTGGCCCTACCCTGGAGCCCACACCTCCAACCCAGAGCCCATACTCCCTTCCTTACCCTCTGCCCCGTCCCGGAGTCCCTCAGCTCCAGCCTGGAGCCCACTCCCACACCCCAAAACCCTCATCCCTGGCCCCACCCCAGAGCCTGCACCCCCAGCCAGAGCACTCACCCCCTCTGGCACCCCAACCACCTGCCCCAGCCTGGTGAAAATGAGTGAGGGTGGGGGATAACTAGCGACAGAGGGAGGGGGGATGGAGTGAATGGGAGCGGGGCTTCAGGACAGGGGTGGGGCAAGGGTGTTCAGTTTTCTTCATTTAGGAAGTTGGCAACCCTAGCACAACAACAAACAGCTTTACTGGGCCTACAAAATCCAGGAACAAAGTTGCATATTCTTGGGCACCATTTACAGTCACATTATCTATTAACTGACTAATTACATATATAGACATCTCTTTTGTAGAATGCTGTCATAACAGTCTCTAACATAACAAGATGATTCTCCAGATCATTAAAGGAAGTGCCAATAGTTTTGCTCCCAAGACTCTGACCTTGGGGCCCCAAAAACACAGCTGGGGACCATAGGACAGCATGTTAAAAATATCACAATGTTATTCTGAGACCCTGTCAAACATGCCATGTTTATTGCCTTTAAAGTGCCTAGTTTTAGAAAGGAACACATTACAAGGAAAAAATTGTTTATGGATTATAGTTCTTTAAAACGCAAATATATAGCTTTCTCCCCAAAACTTTGCTTTGTAACTGTGAATACAGCGGTGAAAGATATGAAAGAAAATGACTGGAAAATGTTATCAGCACATAAATATGTAAAATGCCATGAAACATGCGCTAAAGGGGATTTTTTTTTAATTGGAAATGGCTATTTTAGTGTTAAATACATTATCCATGACTTTTAACATTGTTTACTAGGATTTTTCTTTAAAGTCATTTGAAAACATTCAAATTTGCCTGTTTAATGACATCTCCATGTATATATGCAGATAAGGCAAAATTTGTTGGCAAATGCTCTAAAATAAATAATAAAAATTCCATGAATTTCTCCACGAAGTAAATTTCTTGAAGTCAGCTTTCCCACATACCATAAATTTGCAGTAATTTTCTTCCCATTTTAAAATCATTCTATTTATTACACATCTAATTTATATTTCTGTGGTGAAATAATTAGCCTCTGAGGACAGTTGTCTTAGAAATCTTATGTGAGAATATATATTGTTTCTTTAAATCTGTAGCAGGAAGAGAGACAGGAGTGGATGGGGAGAAAGTTCTAGGCAAAACCTATAAAGTGAAGCAGACAGAAAGCAACAACAACAGTGTATGTATATATGTGTGTGGGAGGAAGTTCATGTTTAGAATAATACTGGGGTTTTTTTAATTTAAAGAAGTTTCTTGTTCAGAATTAGAAGAAAATGACCCTTTACCATGGCGATGTGACATAGTGTCAGAAGCTAATGCTTTGGTTTTGGACCAGCATAAATTAGAGGAAAGAAAATGCCAAAGTTTAACAGTCCCCTTTCAGTTGGGTAACTCCATATAAAGGTCTGAGTGGTAGGAGTACTTCACCAGATTCTGAACCTCAGTGAAGCTTAACACAGACAGCAGCAAAGTATGGGTTGGCTCATTAATTTATGCAATGGGGTGGGAAACTGAAAATATTTAGAAATCATTTGCCATCTAGTTGCTGACAATGTGGAATGTGTTTGGTGGTCTCATCTTGCTTCGCAATGCATAAGCATCTGTATCACAAAAGCCATCATCACAGTCAGCGCTAATCTGCAATATTAGCCGAGAAGCCAAGGAAGGAAAGCACACTGAGACTGAACGCTCCTCTTTTTCCTCACTGACCCCATTTCCTCCAGGGCAGTTGGGAGTGTGAGGAGATTTTAGTAGCCTGTGTTGAACCTCCTCTGTTAACCCCAGTCTTCTGGTCTGTTAATCTGGCATTTGTCAAGAGCATTAAATTCAAACACTTTCAAAAATAATTTTTGATTAAACTATTTTTATCTGCTATTGCTATTTTTACCTGCCATTTTAAATGATTAATACAAGAAAAGTTAGCATTCTGAAGGTGCTTTGTGTTGCCAGAACATTTCAACTTAAAATGTTCACTATTCTTTTTATGCCTATGATACTTGTACTTCAGGATTTAAAATGGAGATGGCAGTGTTGTCTGTTCACTATCTTCGTGTTTTCCTGAGACGTAAAGGCAAGTAACATATCAGTTGGCTAAAGTTCAGTATTACCTCTTGGGACTGTCTTTGGCAACTGCTGTTGCTGAATTCGTGTGTACATACAGAAGCTTCAGTACTTGGAGGTATTTGCGATAGGTAGTCTGTACTATAAAATATATTGAGTATCATTTAATTTTCTGGCAATAAATGTAAGATTATTAAATTATTACAAGTGTGAAAATAGTTCGTTAAAAGTTTACATCACTCTGCGGCCCTGGTGTGGAAGGAGAATAATTCATTAATTGAAATGGTTTCTGAAAGGATTTGTCAAGAAAGGTTAACTTTCTTTCCTTTATGAAAATCTTTTGACATCTGTTTGTATTACATTTATAATAATTTAAAATATTTCAATAAGACTTAGTACTAATTTTATTCCATATCCTTTTTCCTTTTGGTAGTTCTAAACACACAGGAAAGCTCTGGGTTTCAAAGTGTTCATAGTCTAGTAAACTAAAGTTTCTATAACGGTTTTAGTTGTCTTTTTTTAAAAAAAGTTTTCCCTTATAATTAATGTGGGTGACCAGTGAAAAAAAACAACTTGAATATCTACTATATTAAATTTTGAGCCAACTATGGGAGACCCAAGCTGAAAATACAGCCTGTCTTAAATAGAGCTGGGGGAAAATTTTGTCTAAAACTTTTTTCAGGCAAAAAATACAGATTTGGGGATGCCAAAATGTTTAGTGAATTTGTGGCAGTTTCACCAAATTGTTTATTTCAGGGCGGGAAGCAAAATAATAATAATGGAAAAAATTGAACCATTACATTTTGACTGTTTTGAAATGGTTTTTGATTTTTCAAGTCTAAATGACTTAGTTTGAAGTTTCCTATCATATTATTTAAAAAATTAACCTTAAAAAGGCTCAAAATAACATTTCATTTTGGGTTGAAAAACACATTTTGTTTGACCTGAAATGAAAATTTTTAACTTTTTGGTTTGCTGTAAAAAAAAAAAAAAAATCATTTCAGAACAGCCTACAAACAAAAGGTGATTTTTGCTTGTTTTAATTTTTAAAACTGCCAGCAAGCTGAAAAATCAGTTATTCATACAACGCTTTGTCTTAAGTGAAACTTTATAGAACTACATTAGTACTAATTGTCATTTGAAATGTTGACTTCCCATATTGAAATATATCAAACCACAGTCTTGCAACCTGCTCTGCGCCTGCTGACCCGTGCCCACCTGGAGTCCCATTGACAAGAGGGGGTCTGAACTAGGGGTCTGCTTGTGTGGAACCTCCTTTGACTTTTTAATGCTATCGATTATGACTCCCTCTGAAATTAAAGGCTAACAAATCATATGGTAGAAGAACTATATTTGTTTAGTTTTGCAGTTTTTGAAAGTAGAGTTTTTTCTCTACATCATATTTAATGAGCTGTTAAATTGATGCTACATATGGCCAATAATTAATGCAGCTAAGGCAACACTGTTTGAATTCTCCAATATGGTAGTGACAATGATATCTTCATTTCAAGTTGTTCTGGGATATATTTAATGATTGTTGTTAACCCACAAGAAAATTTATTCTCAGCTGGATTCTTTCATTGTAGGTATTACTCTTTTAACTTTGTGGGTTTATTTATAATTATTATTGAAAGGATATAGTCTGTGACTTTGAAAGGTATCCATTAAAAGACTTCAATAACAAGTGCATGACTTTGAAAGTCATGTTAGACCATGTGTAACATAACAACATCAAATATTTTACAAATAGTATAATATGCAGACAGTACGCAAGATTAATGTATCATATATAAGTTGTGGTGCTTGCATTTTTAGAGCTATCTATTCCTCTTGAATCTGCCATTGACATAAATGGTAGGTGCAAGAGCGTAACCCTTCATATACATACACAGGCAGGGTTTGTACTACTGCCAAAACTGACCTATTTTATCTTACAAGTGAAGTCTTTGATACTTAGGCATTTGAAGAGCCACAAATACATGAGAAGAGTTGGAAAGGCTTGAGTATGATACATTTATGTTCTGTATATACTATTTGTTTCTTTAATGGCTGTACCTGTATTTACAACTGCAGCTCTGTCTGCAGTTAATGTACCTTAATAAGTTTGATTGGTATTTAAGGGGTGACATCATTCAGATTTTTTAGTCCTGGTTCTTTGTAATTTATTCAAGGTCTGTTTTACTTTTTTCCATTCTCTTCTGCTGAAGCAGGAATTTCCTGACAACGGGCTTCAGCCAATTAGGAAACAAGATGTAGCACTATTTTCAAAACATAAATAATGTGAAATATATTCCGATGAGACTGTTTGCTTTTCTTTCAGATTAGATGATACTGTTATGATAGTCTAGTCTATACAGGTGGAAGTAAGTATATCTGATGTTATCATCATTTTAAGATTTTAACCCTTACTATAACTTTCTATTACAACTGTAATAACTGACAGTTTTCTTAACTTCAATTTAAGAAAATAAATAGCAATCATACTGTCATGGCAACATTAGTTCTGCTTTTTAAAAAAAGCATGTGTAGGTTGCAAAGAATATATTAATTTTAAAACCAGAAATACTATTTTTTTCTTTGGTTATTATAGTTGCAAGAGATGCTTATGGGTAGAATCCATACATTTTTAAACATGGCCTTTAGAAATATTTACATTGTCTTTCTGTTGAAACAGCTGGAAAATGTTCCCCTCCAAATCTAATAAATCAGAACAGGGGGTTCCTAAAGTGTAGGGGCCAAAAGACTAACCAGGGAGGTATGGACAAACCTTAGCTTTTCTTTCTTCTTAAAGAAAAATAAAAGTCAGTCTCTAGTTGTTATGGATGCAAAGAAAACTTTCAAAATCTGAAGTGATTATAGCCAATATAGTAATGTCTGCCTGAGTTTGCAGAGAACTGGAAATGTGCTCTGGGTTGTGAACTATCCGTTCATTTCAATAAGTGCTAACTTGTATGTCAATGATAATACTTTAAATGTCAACATTTTGTTAACAATTTTACTGCTCATCAAAGCATGTAAGAAAGGAGAGGAAGTATCGTATTATGAAGATCTACACCAGCATTTCCTAAAGTGTGTCGGGGGTGGCAGAGGAGCACATGGGGGTGGGTTGTCTTAAAGGACTTGCTAGAGGGGAGGTGGGAAGATGTGTAAAATAAGATGGTTAGGCCTTTAACAATATATGCTGGGATTTCAGGATGGCATGACTAGTTTTGTTCTTCTAAATGGATTCTCAGCTTTCACAAGTTTGGGAAATGCTTCATCATTATTTTCACATGAACACCTTGATCCTTAGGGATATTGGCTCATACTCTGACCTAGTGTCAGCTGGTACAACTCCATTGACTTAGATTTCTGAATTTGGCCTAATCTATAGATTTTTCAGGGCTGTAATATCTACACACTAGTCAATAATTTTACTCTTGAGGAGCTGTTATTATGAGGTAAAAATTAGCTAGCTTTCTCTCCTTCCTGCCTTTCCTGTGCCTTGGAGTTAAGCAGTGCTTAACTGTGCTCTCTGCTGGCCTTTGTTTGAGCTTTTTGTTCATTCAATATGCATTGCTAGACTTCTCTGTAGCACTGCAGTAACTAGGAGGAGGAAGAGTACAAGAAAGGACACACGTTCTCAAGCCATGCATCATGGGAACCTTCAGCAGCACTGCTTGTCTAGACTCACAACTCGTTATGTATTCTGACCTCCTTTCCTGGTCAGGATGTTACCAAGGTAGAAAAGAATTCAAGAACCTGTGTGAGATCAGTTTGTCTCTACACCACACATTACCTGTTTTGGTTTGGTAGTAGGCTTGATACAATATTTAGCTGTTGGGTTGATGATATATGCAGCATGGCCATGACCCAGCATTTGGACCAGTATGTTAATGTTTTCATCTCAGACTGTCTAGAACAATTGATACTCTTCAGTTGAATTGGTGTACTGTTCCCAGGGTGAGAAGTCCACCTTTAGTATATACACGGTTGCACGGCAGTGGCAGTTGGGGAAAGTAATGCACAATCTGTGCAGTCTCCCTCATCCAACCAATGAAATTACTGACGCAAATTAATGGTAGAGTAAGGGTTTTTCTAGGGCTCTTGGAATTGCATAGATGCAGGACTAAGTGTAGCTGTACACTACATGGCTATAATTTATAAAGACAAAATGACTGAGAACTTAAAAGTATGTGTTTCCCAGAGTTTGTTTCCCAGAGCTGTCCCTTTTTTAGAGGCACAACCACCTAATTGTTACCCCACATAGGTGTTACTCTCACCATCTCTGATCAACTGTTATAACTGGAACAAATTATTAAACAATCCATTTGTAAGCACCTAGAAGATAAGAGGGTTATAAGGAATAGCTAACATATATCTTTCAAGAACAAATCATGCCAAACCAACCTAATTTCTTTCTTTGACAGCATTACTGGATGGGGAGAAGCTGCAGATGTGATATACCTTGATTTCAGTAAAGTTTCTGACACAGTCCCACATGACATTCTCATAAGCAAACTAGGGAAATGTGGTCTAAATTAAATTACTATAAAATAAAGTGAGTACACATTTGGTTTAAAGACCATATCCAAAGGGTATTTATCAATTAATCTCTGTCAAACTGGAAAGGTGTATCTAGTGGAGTCCGGCAGGAGTCAATCCTAGGTCTGGTACTATTCAATATTTTCATTAGTGACTTGGATAATGAAGTGGATGGTGTGCTTATAAAATTTGCGCATGACACCAAGCTAGGAGGGGTTGCAAGCACTTTGGAGGACAGGATTAGAATTCAAAACAACCTTGACAAATTAGAGAAATATATGAAACCAACAAGATGAAATTCAATAAAGACAAGTGCAGAGTACTACCCTTAGGAAGAAAAAAATTAAATGCATAACTGCAAAATGGGGAATAACTAATGAGGCAGTAGTTCTTCTGAAAAAGACCTGTGGCTTACAGTGAATCACAAATTGAATAAGTCAACTTGACATAGTTGCACAAAAGGCTAATAAAATTCTGGGGTGTGTTAATAGGGGTTTCATACGTATGATATGGGAGGCAACTGTCCCACTCTACTCGGCACTGGTAAGGCCTCACCTTGAGTTCTGTGTCCAGTTCTGGGCATCATCGTGCTTTAGGAAAGATGTGTATAAACTAGAGAGAGTTCAGAAAAAAACAAAAAATTACGAATGGTTTAGAAAATCTGATCTATGAGGAAAGCGTGATAAAATCTAGGCATGTTTAGTCTTGAGAACAGGAGACTGAGGAGGACCTGAGAACAGTCTTCAAATATGTTAAGGGCTGTTATAAAGAGGATGACACTCAATTGTTCTCCATGTTCACTGAGGGCAGAACAAGAAATAAAGGGCTTAATCTGCAGTAAGGAAGATTTAGGTTACATATCAGGGAAAACTCTCTAACTACCAGGATAGTTAAGTACTGGAATAGGCTTCTAAAGAAAGTGTGGAATCCCCATCACTGGAGGGGTTTTTTTTTTCTGTAGAATAGGTTAGACAAATATAGTCAGGTATGGTATAGGTTTACTTGGTCCTGCCTCTGCAAAAGGGGGTGGACTTGATGACCCCTCAAGCTGCCTTCCAGCTCTGCATTTATATTATTCAAACTGCCACAGGGCCTTTGGACTCCAACATTTCTTCTGATTCTCACAGACAATGTGAGTGAATGAGGAAAACAAATGTGCGTGTTGTGCTGGGAGAGTTGTTGATTTGTGTGGGGTGTGTTCTGTGATGAGGGGCTGTGTGAGTTTTGGGTTATTGTGTGCATGGTTTTATGGGGGGTTGTGCTGGTTCTCTTGATTTGTGTAGGTGGCAGTGAGGTGCATGGGTGTGGCACTTGGGCCAAGTAATCCACCACCTGTGCACTCTTCCTCATACAACCAGTTAAACTGTTGCATGGAAATTACCTGTAGAATAAGGGTGGTGATTGGTTGAGTTACCTCTGATGGCATGGCATAGATACATGCCTTATTTTAGCAGTATGCTGCATGGGTGTAATTTGTAAAGTCACTTAAAACTTAAACAATGGATGGTAATAGACCACAAAAGCCAGTGATGATTGATCTTGGGATAGTCTGAACAAAAAGAGCTCTCAACCATACTTCTAGCTGCTTCTATCGCTTCACACTGACGGCAGGTCTACACTACAGCTGGAATCAACGCTCTGAGATCAATCCACTGGCGGTCGGTTTAGCGTGTCTAGTAAAGACCCACCAAATGACTGCAGATCACTTTCCAGTCGACCTCTGTACTCTATCCCTGACAAGAAGAGTAAGGTAAGTCGATGGGAGATTTTCTCCCATCTACCCCCCACAGTATAGACCCCGCGGTAACTCGACCTAAGGTATGTCGACTCCAGCTACGTTATTCATGTAGCTGGAGTTGCGTAGGGTAGGTCAACTTACTGCGGTAGTGTAGACATAGCCTGACTCTACAGATGTTTTAGGTTTTTGAGTGACACAGAGTGACATTCTTGTTTGAATGGTTTTGTGTTATAAACAAAGATGCAACATTTTCATATAATATTAGTAAACTCCTGAGTTATTAGCAGATCAAGGAAAGGTGTGGGATTAGCACACATAATGTGGTATGTGTAACCTCGGTTGTTTAAAGTTCTTTTCCTTTTAAAATACTGTGCCTGTTTAGATCACTAATGTATTTTAATCGTTTCCATCTTTCAAAATATGTCTAGCGGGTTCAGTTTTTAGTTGTTGTTAGACAAATAAACCGGTATTAGATGCAGTGCTTTCTTCCTTTCAAACATAGTTTCAAATTAGTGCTTAATGTGGTTTGAAGATTTTGCCAGAATATTCCCCCAGATCCTACTTTTGTATGAGGGTGGTTGATTACATCTATTTTTTTTTTCAGTTTACAAATGCCAATATATTCAGAAGAATGCAAACCCTGGGACCATTTGTCATCACACTTTGATTGTAGTTCATTTAATTATTGTATGTAGGAGGAAAAGCAAACAATTAGATGTCTGAGGGGGGATACATTGGAGTGTCAGGGCATGCTAAGCATTATTATTGCATCACATAGTTGTACAACCTTTGATTTTTTTCTCCACTGCCTTTAACACTTACCTGCCTGGATTTGGAAGATACACATCTGCAAAAAGACTTTGTTTAAAATGTGTTAAAACATAAATATGGAAATACTCCTGAAACAAAATTAAATTAACAATAGTTCTGGGCTTTTGGGTGTGTGTGGCAGGGAGAATTAAAGCCCTCCCATGGGGGATGGGATGGTAGTAATTGCATCCTCCTTAAATAATAAGAAAAGTCAGAGGAAAATTAGGGTCCAAAATAAAGAACTCCAAACCCTCTCCCAGAAATAATCAGACAAGACAATTGTGGTGGCTGGCTTTAGTGTGTCTCCTGTGGCTCTTTGCAGCACATGATATTAAAACACTGTGTGATTTCATTATTAACTAATCAGTATTCTTTTACTATGTTATTAACCAATTATAGTTGATAAAATAATACTTGGCCAGTCATTTTGCTATGAGAATAATATATATAGTAAATGAAACAATGAATTCACACTACTGTGGCTCTTTTGGTAATGCTGATCTCTAATTTGGCTCCTGAACCACTGAGATCTGAGTATCACTGCTCTAGAACATGACAATTCTATCTAGGTAGGGCAACATACCTCCAATATGATACTCGAGGAAGAGAAGACATGGAGGGTTAAGTGAAAAGAGAAGGGCTAATGTAAAGTGGTGAGGTGGCCTCTATTCCTATTCACAAAGGAAAGCTGCACAACACCTTCAAAAGACAAGCCTGGGAGCTTAAATTCATAATTTTCCTAGACACTAAAAATCATCAACTGAATAGACACACTGGATTTTCTGGCTTATTACAACAAACTATAACCCACTATGTCTCTCTTCCTCTGGCTTTTTTTTCTTCTCCTCCCCCCACCCCCATCCCCGACTTTTGACTGCAGAGATACTAACTGCCCACTTCACCTTAAATAGTTTCTTGCAAAATGTGTTAATTTCAGATGCTAAACCAACTGTTCCACCTTGCATTTAGCTGTGCCACTCTGAGTACATTTTCCAGACCTGAAGAAGAGGTCTGTGTAAGCTCAAAAGCTGGTCTCTCTCACCAACAGAAGCTGGTCCAATAAAACATATTACCTCCCCAACTTTGCTTCCAATGGGCATTTTCAACTAATTCTTTGACAGTGGTGCGAGCCTGGAGAATAGTGAAATTGGATCCACTTCAGTTGACCATAGCGTCAATTCTTGAAGAAAATGAGAACCAATGAAGCAGAAGAGATGTGCTCTTTTGAATAACAGGTAGAGACTGATGGATGCTATGCATGCATCAGAATTGATGACCCAACCACTACTTAGAAGATATGTGTATTGAGATAATTTGCAGATCATTGGGTAGTGGTTGCAAGTCATGACTGCTCATAGTTAAGGCTGGAGTTTGGTGGTGGCCTCCTCTGCAAAAATCCAGTTCAATAGGTAGCTGGGACCATTACTAGAGGTTCTGTCCTTGTCCCTTGTAGCTCTGCCAAAGCTCCTTTGCTTTGACATAGCACTGTGCCATGTCCTGGACATATCCCCTCTTCACTTGCTCTGCAATCCACTTGTAGATCTTGACGTTCTGATGAATGTTGTTCAGATGGGACTGGACAAGCTCCTTTCCTCAGAGGAAAAGGAAGTTAAGGACCTCCTGATGGGATCACACAGAAGCACAGGGCATGGCTGCTATAATGTGTATGCTACTCCGGGTTTGGGATCTTGCCACAAACTGGAATTGCAAATGTATATGCTTGTCTGTATGCCAGCAATTAAATGGGGAGGTGACATTTGCTCAGGATAACCCTGGAGCAGTAGAGGGCATGCAGGCCAATCCAGAAGTGAAGCAATGTACTCTAGGATAATAGTGAGAAGGGCTGCCAGAAGCAGCATAGTTAGTCTGAAATAGAGATGTGTCTACTAGAACCTCATACTGTATAATTATTCTAGAATATTTATGTCACTTCCAAAGCAAATTAAAGTGGGAAAAGATAAATTGAAAAAAGAACTTGTGTGTGTAGAGGTGAATACCATCTGGTCCTTGTGACTTATTACTGTTTATCAGTTTGTTCCAAAATCTCCTCTAATGACACCTCAATTTGTGACAGTTCCTCAGATTTGTCACCTAAAAAGAATGGCTCAGGTTTGGGAATCTCCCTCACATCCTGAGCCACAAAGAAGTCAAAGAATACAAATAATTCATTTAGTTTCTCCACAATGGCTTTATCGTCCTTGAGTGCTCCTTTAGCATCTCAATCATCCAGAGGCCCCAGTGGTTGTTTAGCAGGCTTCCTGCTTCTGATGTACCTAAAAAATGTTTTCCTATTACTTTTTGAGTCTTTGGCTAGCTGTTCTTCAAATTCTTTTTTGGCCTTCCTAATTATATTTTTACATTTCATTTGCCAGAGTTTATGCTCCTTTCTATTTTCCTCATTAGGATTTAACTTCCACTTTTTAAAGGATGCCTTTTTGTCTCTCACTGCTTCTTTACTTTGTTATTTAGCCAGGGTGGCATTGGCATATCTACATTGTGATGGGGTTCCATTAAAATTTAAAAATATGCACACAAATTGTATTTTAACTTTTAAAACTATTAAATTCATTTCAGGTAGGCATCCTAGAAAGAGGAGGGTTTTCATAAGACACTTTTATGACTATAGTGATAGTGTCTATCAGCATGTCCAGGCACTTAAAATGAATCTGTGTGGAAAGTTTACTTAGAATGGATTTCTCCCGGTTAATAGTCAAGATTTCTTAAAATAGTTCTAGACACTTGTGTGTTTGGTGGGAGGTCAGGAGAGGTAAGAGAAAAAGTGGTTTTCTCTTCTCCAGACATGTTAGGTGTTTTACTGGATGGTGATGGATATTTTTCAGGTGTACAGTAGCTATTTAGAACTTACTTCTTTGGATACATGTGTCACAGATCTAGACACGCACTCCTTTCTAGCCACTCACTGGACTGCTCTGAAAGGAATCCAAGCTTCTGTGTTCCCTGGATTCCTAGGTATGTTAAGCTTATGGAGCATCAGCAGACTGCAGGCTCTCTTTCTTCCCTTGGCTTCTCTGGCATATTTCTTACCCACTTACTCTGTCTGCGACCCTCTCATGGAAGCATAGTCCTGCAACCCATGTACCTTAGGCTCCTAGGACCAGTGCTGAACCCAAAGACACCCCCGTTGCTTAAATGCATCCTGTCCCAGAACTCTACCCCAAAGGTATGAAGCTTGTGGTTACAATTTAACTTTCTCCAGACACATGCAGTGGATGAGAAGTATTTAACACAGAGAGAGAAAGGCACTTTGCACAGAGTCCAACATCTTAATGGTCTTTTACTTAATCATATAAAGCACAAGAGTACAGATGATACAAAACAATAAACTTCTAACAGCATTGTACCTCACTAGCTCACCCTTTTCTTGTGAGACTATCTGGGTCCAGGCATGAAGGAAGGCTCCCCATGCTGGGTGGTTTCTCCTTCATGTATTGGCAAAAATGGCCCTGGAGCAGAACAGTTTCTGTTCTTTGAAAACCTTTTAGCCCCTTCTGTCAGGTGATATCCTTGCCATCCACCTGTATGAGCACAAACCCCTGCCAGGTGACTTTGTTGCCAAGGCGACCTCTCCCCTGCTAAACCTGTTCCCCTGGTTGGGAGCCAGTCTGTTATCTAGAGCAGTTACATTTCAATAGTCAAAAAGAAAAGGAGTACTTGTGGCACCTTAGAGACTAACAAATTTCTTTGAGCATAAGCTTTCATGAGCTACAGCTCACTTCATCGGATGCATCGAAAGCTCATGAAAGCTTATGCTCAAATAAATTTATTAGTCTCTAAGGTTCCCAAGTACTCCTTTTCTTTTTGCGAATACAGACTAACACGGCTGCTACTCTGAAACATTTCAATAGTCAAAGCATTTTAAGTCAATGATTCTTTGCCGCTGCCTTTGTATCTCAACCCAACATGGAGGAAAACAGACCATAAAGAAAGCAAAAGGCTGCACATTTAGAATGGAGTTTGAAGCTTGGTAAAAATACACAGAGTTAATAATCTTACACAGAATTCATACTTTGTACAGACATTCCCAAATAGTCATAACATGTAAGTCAGTGCAGAGAAGTTCTGGCTTGATCCAACTGAAAGGCTCCACCATGTTGACTGCTGGTCAACAGAAACTCTGAGAACTTCCTGTGCTTGCCAGCCATACAGGCCATTGTCCTATTCTAAAAGTTAAGCCCCTCACCTCTAGCACCCACAGAATGCCAGAGAAGACATTTTATGGTCATGCTTTTTCCAGGCCAATCACCTCTGCTGAAAAGCCTTTCTCTTACTATACCAATCTCAGTCCATGTGTCTTGTATGTTTGAGATTCTGGACACAAAATCTTGCTGGCCTCACTCACACAATTACTCTTAGCTTCAGTGGGAGTCTTGTGAGAGGAAGGTGAGCAAGATTTAACTTTGTGTCTTGCAGGGTATGGTCTGGATCTAATGTAAGCCCTGATTCTGCCGTCAAATTACATGGGAATAGGCTTATATCCAGAGCGGTCCCACTGAAGTGAATGATGCTGCTTATGGATGCCAGAGTCTGACTGCACAAATCTGATTGCAGGATTGGGGGCTTAAATTGTAAGCCTCTCGGAGCAGGGGCTGTGTCCTCTTTTACATACCTGGCAAGCTTTAGGCACTAAGCAAATATTTAATAAAATGGGAATTGTAAACTTGGGAATAATGTTCATTGAGACTCTGACATATTCAGGCCTGATCCAGCATTTGTTAAAGCAAATGGGAAGACTTCCATTCGCTTCAGTGGAGGTTAGATCAGCTCTTCAGTGCATAAGTGGTGTTTTCCTTGGTTCAAGGAACATCTGTCAGCTGGGATGGAATTGTAAACATGCCTTGGCCTGAACCCATCTTCCCTGCACTTATCCAGAGTGATGGGTATTTTGTTTTGTTTTTTTTAAAAGACAAATAAAAGCAATCTCTGTCCAGAAGCTGACCCAGAACATGTCTCTCCAGTCATGGCTTTTCAGAGGTATTATGATTGCTCAGGCTGTGTAACCCCAAGTGAGGAAATAGCCTGCCCTGGGAATCATGACTTTCATAGCATGGGACGTATTTGCATAAGCTGTCATTTTCCATCTCTGCCCCCTGCTTTTGAGAACTGCACAGCTCCTGACCAAGGAGTAGGAATACTTTAACAGTTTTTTTGGCTTTCCCCTAGAGCTTCCGTTAGCTATAAAGCTTGCATCTGTTGTCTTCTGAGGCTTGTGCAGCCTGGAAGGCATGGATATTTAGTTCTGGATCAGGTCACTAATTTGAGGGATAGAACAATTTTGAGCATTACTTTTAAACTTTGAAGAAACTTATGTCTAGTTTGTATTTTGTTGTTATGGTAGTGAGAAGCTCTGGACTCAGCCAGGCCAAAGAAAAGATGGAGTAAAAACCTAGATAAAGATCTATTTCATGTTGCCTTTAAAGTTCCCAACATGGAAAGAATATGTATAAATTTGCACAGATCTTGGTCTATGTCCTTCAGCAGCTCAGAAGAATTGCCAAGAGATAAATGTAAACTTAATCTTGAGGGAGCAAAGAATACTTCTGCACAGTTGCATCAAATATACTGCGCTCTCTCCACAAGACTTTAATATTTAAAATTAAAAATAAAGAAGTTTCCTTCTTTTGTGCATGCATGTTTTTTTTTTGCTGTCCACCATTCACACACATCTCCTTTGAAACTTTGCATTTATTTCCCTAACAGTTTTTTTCTTCTCCCTACTAGGCAAACGTTTTGTTTTTCTGCTGTTCTAATGTTGCCATAGTCAAAGTGGCTGCCTTTCACGATTTCTGTTTCTTAACTATTATTGTGACATTTTTTTGGCAGTCTTAAAAAAATTTTTGGAAATTTAATTGTGATCGCAGACTGCCTTGCACTCCAGAAATTGCTGCTTCTTTGCTTGAGGACACACTAACGTGTTTGAATGCTAGGAAGAGCTCGTACGAGATACACATTGAGTCTGTTGCTGATCTCAGTTACACTTGTTTCAGTGTAATTTCCTTTGTGTTACTGAAGATTATTCCTGTTAAGTGAGATCAGAATCAGATCATGATGTTTTGGTATGATTACAGCAAAATAACAGCATTTGATTACTGTTTTACATATTAATATGAGTGAAGGATTTAAAATATCTTTTTTGTGTTTCTGCATATAATGTCATTTGTTAGCGATGGGCAAAATCTAAACCCCATAGATCCAAATATCCTCAAACTTTCAGGAAGTTCAGATCTAAACTTTCTGTCTGAGAGGGAGCTATCAACTAACAGTAGACTTGGCAGAATTCAGAGTTTTTTTATCATTTTGATGGATAATATTGATTTTCATTTTTAAATTTTATCAATTTAAATTTTCACAGTTGTGGGAAATTGGGGGCAGGGAGATAGTAATTATTGAATGACAGCAGACATTCAGGTTTCAGAGTAGCAATCGTGTTAGTCTGTATTCGCAAAAAGAAAAGGAGTACTTTTCATCGGATGCTGTAGCTCACAAAAGCTTATGCTCAAATAAATTTGTTAGGCTCTAAGGTGCCACAAGTACTCCTTTTCTTTTAGCAGACATTCAGTAATTCAAAAAGTTAAAGCTTTATAATCATTAAAAGACAAAATAAATATCCTTAAATCAAACTCTAGTAAGTTCTCAAGTAGCATTTTTCTTACTTTGCCTATCTATACATTTTGATTATCATAGATGGAAATATTTTTTCCTAGGTTCGTGTGTACTGTGAAATCAACACTTGCCAGTAAAAATCTAATCCTTCCAATCTTAACTCTATCTCTGCTGTATGATGTGCCTTAAATGCTGGATAAACTTCTTCACATAAGATTATACATTTTTTTTGAACTACCGGTATATCAAATATGGGGATGTAAACAGGAGAACAATCCCTTTAAAACGCTAATTAGCATTTCTAGATTCATATGGAGGAATGGGAAACCTATAGTTTTGTAGTGAGACATATCGTTCCGTTGGGGTTTTGAGGATTGATAGTGCAACAGGACTATATGAAAATTCCTACACACATATTTGTGGGAAACCACACCTTTGCGCACACAAAGATTCCTGCATATGATCAGTTAGGTGCTCATGTAAACATGCAATTCTGTGTGTGCAGTAGGTGTTTCTTTGTGGCTTTACTTGCTCTATCTGCAGCTGAAAATATGACTAATTTTAAACAGTCTTGTACTGTGTAGATACTAACAGCTTTTAATACTAACTAAAAACTATCTATATGTAAGTTCCTTACATATGTGAGATTTTTATCATGCTGTATATTAAACAGGCAAACATTACGAAACGTTATTTTGCATGTAGAATAAACTTGTAATGCTCAAGGCTAAGTTTCTAGTTTTCAGTGTGAGTTGTTCCTTCACAACTCTGTTGCTTCCATTTTTTCTTTGCATTTTTAAATGTTTTTTGTAGTTCAGAAGTTGCTTTTTGCCTCATTGCAGTGCTTTCTTAGGACACAGCATCAGGTAATAGAAGTAGACAGGAAATGTGCTGTTGCTCTCCAGAGGATGATTAAACAAGTCTGAAGATGTAACCTGATGTGCCCACAAAAACGCTCTTATATAACAATATGGGATTGTTAACTATGTTTTCCCCAAGTATTGAAGAGATTTTTAGAAAACATGGTCTCACATTAAATCAGACATTGTGGTTCAAGAAATAATCATGATACACACAATAAAGAAGCATAATAAATTAAATAAATTATTACATACTTAAAGCCCTATCACACTTGGTTCTTGTTTAAATTCTTAAAAAATAACTTTACAATCCTCCACCAATTTTTGGAGCACGCTTATAAATAAAGGACTCTTATCATGCCGCCCCTTACTCAGTTGACTAAAAGGTTACAGATTGAGTCCTAAAGACACTGTGGGACAAATTTTGGAATAAATCCCATTCTATTTCTTATGGAAGTAGTCCAGTTTACTTCAGGGGGCTGCTTTATTAAGTAAAGCAAAAAGAATTTGGCCCTCTGCTCTCAGTTACACTCATGCAATCCTATTGTAGGGGCAGAATTTGATTCACAGATTTTAAAAACATAAGTTTTATTCTTTCCTTCTCTGCCTTTTGCTTCTCTGATGTTTTCCCTGAATATGATCTTAATAATATATACTAGCATTAGGCTGGGTTATTATAGGTATTTATGAGTCTGAGCCATTAACATTTGCAAGTATATCTTCTTGAGAAACTTGTTTTGTGTGCATTTTATTTTCTTTAGTGAAAGGTGTATATATATAATTTACAGTTTTATAGTTTTTCTTTTCCATATTATGTGAAAAATGGAATACTTACTTTATTTTGATGGTTCTAAATAAAATTCTAGTCAATGTGATTTTACAGCAAGAATTTTATCTTTAGAGCTATAAAATAGATTATTTGAAATAGATCCAGCATAGTACATTGTGTCTTCTAGAGTGTAATTCATAATGTACGTTTGTTTCCACTGGCAAGGACATACAATAAATGTATTAGAAGAGAGTATTTTATGGTGGAATTAGGTTAGAGTTGTATTTTTTCCATGTGTTTAAGAAAATAGTAGAAATATTGTTAATTTCCAGGTTAAGCTCACGAAAGCTTATGCTCTAATAAATTTGTTAGTCTCTAAGGTGCCACAAGTACTCCTTTTCTTTTTTCCAGTTAATACTGAAGCACTTATGGTTTGTACTGTATAAATTATAAAGATTGGAAACTGTAAGGGGTAGAGATGGAGTTGTGACCACTTGTGAAATTTGACTATCTACAATTTATGAATTCTCATTGATGTTATGAAGTCATTGTGAAATTATTATCTCACAGAATGCCTCTATGTGGATTCCACTATTTGCTCAGAGGGGCAGTAGCACATATGTCCCAGACAAGGGACAATGGAGAGTCATTAACCTTAATGACTGTGCTGTGACCAGACAATGAGTATGCTAAGGTGGTTAGCTGGAGCTGAGAGAAGCTAGTTCCTTCAACTTGTCTTCAGAGAGGGAGAACTGGAGAGTGGAACAGTCCCAAACAGGTCAGAGGTGGGAAATCAGGGGTTTAAAAAGGACTCAGAAGCAACAATGGGGAAGGCTTTTGGAGGGACAGGAAGTTTTGGACAGGAACAAGGAAGAGGCAGACATACTCTTGTAGCAAGTGGGTCTAGTTTAACTGTATGACTAACCAAGATCAGAGAAAACTAGCAGACCTAGAAAAGGCTCCATCATTCTGAGGAGAAGCTGTAAGCTGCAGGGGAAGGATCCAGAACACACCAGTAGGCTCTGCCCAAGCCCAAAGAACGTCCAGATTGGTGAGGGAATCTAAGGCAGGAAAACATATGGGTGTGTTTATTTTTTTATAGATATGTGTATCTCTTACATTAACTAAGTAAAGGGTAATGATGTTTTAGAATCTTGTAAAAGTCTGTTTTGTTGGCTCTCTGTCATGTGGACCTGAAGACAAAATGCAAACTAAGAGTGTCTACATGGCTGAAGTTCTGGGAGAGGGTGTGTTTATGGGGAAGTCTCTGGGGTTAAAACTGGTCGAAGGGATAGGCAGTTGGACCATGGGGTCCCAGCTCTCAAGAGGGGTAATATACAGAAGATGTACACATCAAACGTTTGCCTAGAGACCCAGCCACTGGGACCCTGTTCTGACACAAAAGGCTTAAAGCACTTGGACCCAGTGAGGAGGACCCCCAATACAACAGTTTGGGGAGTGTTCAGCCAAAGAGAGCTCTACTAGAGCTATATGTGCTTCTATGGCCATGACTAGGAACTCCAAATCTGAGTATGCTAACACTGAGGATAATAAAAGATTGAAACCCAAAATAGATGTGAATTTTCCAGCTCAAGCCTACCTCCAATAGAAAGCCTTGAATGCTCTGAAAGCTCCTTAGGTCTAACAATAGTGAAGCTGGCATCTATAAACTGTGTTATGTAAAGTATTTTTCCATAATCCAGAGACAGAGCTTCATATTCTCTTTGTCAAATATAGAAAATAGGAAAAGGTTGTTCTAAAGCTTTATCCATATTTTTGGAATCATGAAGATTAGTACATCACACAACAATTACCTTTTACACAGCAATAGTAAAAAGAAAAGGAGTACTTGTGACACCTTAGAGACTAACAAATTTATTAGAGCATAAGCTTTCATGAGCTACAGCTCACTTCATCAGTTTCCACCAAATGCATCCGATGAAGTGAGCTGTAGCTCACGAAAGATTATGCTCTAATAAATTTGTTAGTCTCTAAGGTGCCACGAGTACGCCTTTTCTTTTTGCGAATATAGACTAACATGGCTGCTACTCTGAAACAGCAATAGTAAGTGTCTTTAACTGGCTGGATAGTCTGTATATTGAGCTTTGTAAGAACAGCCTCTTGTATGATGTTGTTACAAATATTTTTAAATTATTTTGTTTAATTATTTGTCCCAATAAGAGGAAGAGAGATATTACACAGGGGATCCCTCCACCAGCAGGGAGCAGGAGGTAGAAGAGACTGGATGCAGACTGTAGTGTATTGCTGCCCTTGTGAAAGCTAGATAAACCTAGGAAAGTTTCTGGTAGCTCTTCTCCACTCCTGGCATGTGAAGACTACTATTGACCTATTCTCTGTCTTGCGTCAGCACCATACTGGAAAACTCTGGTGCTTTTTTTGTCTAATGCAATTTATAATCCATTTTATATTTTCTTCTTGTGGCACAGGTAACCCAACGAACCATTTGTCTTCCTTATGCCCTAAGAAGAACTTTTCTTGTCCATATGCTTTGTTCTTTCAATGACCAAGTGATTTAAAACAAAAGTACTTTGTATGCTTCTCTATTCTACTTTAGCTGATGGTTTGATGTCTTGGTGTGTAACCATGTGACTAATGTTGAAAAACCCTTATTAAGAAGAGTGGTAGTGAACTTTTTAATAGTACTATTCAGTCATAGAAGTTAGAGATGGAAATGACCTATTAGTCCATATCCCTGCCCATGCAGGATTGTTCCTTTTAATACATTTTATAAGTGTTTTTTAAATGTCCCAAGTAGTGGGGCTTTCACCACTTACTTGTGAACCTATTTCACAGACTATAGATTTAACTGTTAGGAAGTTGTCACATTTAGCCAGGCTTTCCAACTTGGAGTGTTTTTTGCTTAGCTTCCTCCTAATGAATGGTACTGTTACTCCAAATCAAATTATTAAATGGTAACAAATGATGGTCAAACTAGACATGTTAGGATTAGAGTAATGAGAAGTCAAAAGCTATTTCAGTGCAAATGTTTCATTATCAAATGCTTCTGGTCTTGTTGCAAATATAATTCTGGTCAAATAATAAACTGTTTTTAAAACTATAAATTGTAAAAAAAAAAAAAAAAAATCTAATAATTATCCTAAATATTAAGCAGGAAGGAAAATCTTCCTTGCTTCCAATGAAAAAAAATTGAAATGATGCTTTGACTATAATAGTCCACCCTACTAAAAATACATAATCCATCCAATCCATCCCATCTTCGAAAATTACGCCTTTGGCTTTTTATCTTCTGTTGTATGACTTTCCCTTTCTAGGGGTACATCTTCACTGCCTGCCAGATTGGCGGGTAATGATCGAGCTATTGGGGATCAATTTATCGCGTCTCGTCTAGATGCGATAAATCGATCCCCGAATCAACGCCTGTACTCGACCTCGGCAGGAAGAGTAAGTGGAGTCGATGGGGGAGCCGCAGTGGTCGACTCGCCGCTGTGAGGATGGCCAGGTAAGTTGAACTAAGATACTTCGACTTCAGCTACGCGAATAGCGTAGCTGAAGTTGTGTATCTTAGTTCGAACTCACCCCCAGGGTAGCCCAGGCCTGGGACATGGCCACTAATTCACTATTGGAGGGTAGTATCCTTACTGTAAGACTGGAACAACTCCATTGGTTTTTCAGAAACTTCTGCTTCTGTCATGCTGTGTGGAGTAAGAAAAGGAGTACTTGTGGCACCTTAGAGACTAACAAATTTATTTGAGCATAGGCTTTCGTGAGCTACAGCTCACTTCATCGGACGCATTCGGTGGAAAATACAGGGGGGGAGATTTATATACACACACAGAGAACATGAAACAATGGGTTTTATCATACACACTGAAAGGAGAGTGATCACTTAAGATGAGCCATCACCAGCAGGAGGGGAGGGAAAGGAGGAAAACCTTTCATGGTGACAAGCAAGTTGGGCCATTTCCAGCAGTTAACAAGAATATCTGAGGAACAGTGGGGGGGGGAGAAATAACATGGGGAAATAGTTTTACTTTCTGTAATGACTCATCCACTTCCAGTCTCTATTCAAGCCTAAGTTAATTGTATCCAGTTTGCAAATTAATTCCAATTCAGCAGTCTCTCGCTGGAGTCTGTTTTTGAAGTTTTTTGTTGAAGGATAGCCACTCTCAGGTCTGTAATCGAATGACCGGAGAGATTGAAATGTTCTCCGACTGGTTTTTGAATGTTATAATTCTTGGCGTCTGATTTGTGTCCATTTATTCTTTTACATAGAGACTGTCCAGTTTGACCAATGTACATGGCAGAGGGGCATTGCTGGCACATGATGGCATATATCACATCGGTAGATGCGCAGGTGAACGGGCCTCTGCTAGTGTGGCTGATGTGATTAGGCCCTATGATGGTGTCCCCTGAATAGATATGTGGGCAGAGTTGGCAATGGGCTTTGTTGCAAGGATAGGTTCCTGGGTTAGTGGTTCTGTTGTGTGGTGTGTGGTTGCTGATGAGTATTTGCTTCAGGTTGGGGGGGCTGTCTGTAAGCAAGGACTGGCCTGTCTCCCAAGATCTGTTAGAGTGATGGGTCGTCCTTCAGGATAAGTTGTAGATCCTTGATGATGCATTGGAGAGGTTTTAGTTGGGGGCTGAAGGTGATGGTTAGTGGCGTTCTGTTATTTTCTGTGTTGGGCCTGTCCTGTAGTAGGTGACTTCTGGGTACTCTTCTGGCACTGTCAGTCTGTTTCTTCACTTCAGCAGGTGGGTATTGTAGTTGTAAGAATGCATGATAGAAATCTTGTAGGTGTTTATCTCTGTCTGAGGGGTTGGAGCAAATGCGGTTATATCGTAGAGCTTGGCTGTAGACAATGGAATGTGTGGTGTAATCTGGATGAAAGCTAGAGGCATTTAGGTAGGAATAGCGGTCAGTAGGTTTCCGATATAGGGTGGTGTTTATGTGACCATTGCTTATTAGCACCGTAATGTCCAGGAAGTGGATCTCTTGTGTGGACTGGTCCAGGCTGAGGTTGATGGTGGGATGGAAATTGTTGAAATCATGGTGGAATTCCTCAAGGGCTTCTTTTCCATGGGTCCAGATGATGAAGATGTCATCAATGTAGCGCAAGTAGATAGGGGCACTAGGGGAAGAGAGCTGAGGAAGCATTGTTCTAAGTCAGCCATAAAAATGTTGGCATACTGTGGGGCCATGCGGGTACCCATCGCAGTGCCACTGACTTGAAGGTATACATTGTCCCCAACTGTGAAATAGTTATGGGTGAGGACAAAGTCACAATGTTTAGCCATCAGGTTAGCCGTGACATTATCGGGGATACTGTTCCTGACGGCTTGTAGCCCATCTTTGTGTGGAATGTTGGTGTAGAGGGCTTCTACATCCATAGTGGCTAGGATGGTGTTTTTAGGAAGATCACCAACGGACTGTAGTTTCCTCAGGAAGTCAGTGGTGTCTCGAAGATAGCTGGGGGTGCTGGTAATGTAGGGCCTGAGGAGGGAGTCTACATAGCCAGACAATCCTGCTGTCAGGGTGCCAATGCCTGAGATGATTGGGCGTCCAGGATTTCCAGGTTTATGGATCTTGGGTAGCAGATAGAATACCCCAGGTCGGGGTTCCAGGGGTGTGGGTACGGATTTGTTGTTATGCTTTTTCAGGGAGTTTCTTGAGCAAACGCTGTAGTTTCTTTTGGTAACCCTCAGTGGGATCAGAGGGTAATGGCTTGTAGAAAGTGGTGTTGGAGAGCTGCCTAGTAGCCTCTTGTTCATATTCCGACATATTCGTGATGACGACAGCACCTCCTTTGTCAGCCTTTTTGATTATGATGTCAGAGTTGTTTCTGAGGCTGTGGATGGCATTGTGTTCTGCACGAATGAGGTTATGGGACAAGTGATGCTGCTTTTCCACAATTTCAGCCCGTGCACGTCAGCGGAAGCACTCTATGTAGAAGTCCAGTCTGTTGTTTCGACCTTGAGGAGGAGTCCACCCAGAATCCTTCTTTTTGTAGTGTTGGTAGGTCTGGTAGGTAACTCTGTGGGTTAATATGTTGGTCAGAGGTGTGCTGGAAATATTCCTTGAGTCGGAGACATCAAAAATAGGATTCTTGGTCACCATAGAACTGTATCATGTTCGTGGGGGTGGAGGGGCAAAAGGAGAGGCCCCGAGATAGGACAGATTCTTCTGTTGGGTTAAGAGTATAGTTGGATATACTATACTATTTCCCCATGTTATTTCTCCCCCCCCCCCCCCACTTCCCACTGTTCCTCAGACGTTCTTGTTAACTGCTGGAAATGGCCCACCTTGCTTGTCACCATGAAAGGTTTTCCTCCTCCTCCCCCCCCCCGCTGATGGTGATGGCTCATCTTAAGTGATCACTCTCCTTACAGTGTGTATGATAAAACCCATTGTTTCATGTTCTCTGTGTGTGTATATAAATCTCCCCACTGTATTTTCCACCGAATGCATCCGATGAAGTGAGCTGTAGCTCACGAAAGCTTATGCTCAAATAAATTTGTTAGTCTCTAAGGTGCCACAAGTACTCCTTTTCTTTTTGCGAATACAGACTAACACGGCTGCTACTCTGAAAGCTGTCTGGAGTGGTTCACTCATTGTGTCTAATCTTTAACCTTTAAAAACTCTCAATATCTAATTTAAACTTTTAACGGTGCTGGGGTTATAATCTATAAACCCAATTGACACGTGGCATGTGAATCCTCCCAACTATGCCAGTTGTCAGTGTCTGGAGTAGTTCACAACTGAGAGTGCCAACCTCAGAGCAGATTGTCAAAAGGCATGGCAGACACCCCAAACTGATTGTGTTTTCTATAATTAAATTTCACCAACCCGGTAACAAATGTGACCTCCTGAAGCACTATAACAGTCTTACCATGGAGTCACAGACTAGTCCCCATGGACATTCCAGTCTATCTTGCCACCCAGGCATGCTGAACTTAGTGATAGTTGGTTGCCATACAAGAAAGATCACAGAAAATTTTGGTCGCTTCCAGGCCTAGGCAACAGCCATCAAATCTCTGTGTGGAGCATTCGCATCTCATTACATAGAGTGGAATTAAATATGTAGTAGCTACAGGCGCTATTTTCAACAGGGTTGTTTTTGTTTGTTTGTTTGTTTGTTTTAATCTATTTTTTCCTACTTTAAGTCTTTTCTTCTACTATATCCATCTTCCCTGGAGTGGGTTGAGCTTTAATAAAGCTTAACATCTTCACAGCATTGTCCAACACCTTCAAGTTGTCACTACTCCACTATTCCTACCAGTCATTGGCTTTACTCTATTGGTGCAGATGCCAATACATCGTGACCAGTGATTTTTGAAGCTGTCAAGCAACTGGAAAATCTCCTCTGCTGCTGTTCTGGTAGGCAGTGACTGGCAAAACAAAAAATGTCTTCCTATATTGTACCTTCGTAAATGTACTGTACGTATACCAGCAGGTGAACTAAGCCTACCAGGTCTGTGGATTCATCCAACTGCAGAGCAAATTACTGGCTGCTAGTGACACAGTTCACTAACTGAGTTAGGATATCATTGGCCATGTCATCAATTTGATGCAACACTGTGTTGTTTGATAATGACTGAATTAATTTTTGGACCTTGTCTCCAAGCATAGTGCTTACTATGTCTGCAGCCACAGGTAATATTAATTCCTCTGCTATGGTGGGAGGTTTTCCTGATTTTCCAACTCTGTAACTCACTACGTATGATGCTTCAAGGGCCTTAATGTTGTCAGCAGCAGAGCACAAAACTTTCTTGCTCACCATTATCCGCACCTACATCTGCTTGAAAAATTCTGCTGGTTTGTCCTTGTGTTCATGTTTTTTTTTCCAAGTGTCTGCATAGAAGAGATGATTTTAGGCTGTTAGTCGACAGGACTTCACCATATAACACATGCTGTGGCTGAGTGTATTCACTGTCGCCAGTCTAAGAAAATCCCTTTTTGTTGTAGTTTCCATCATGTTTATGTCTGTTTGAGATAGATCCTGTTTTGTCCCTGGTGTCAATGTTTCGCTTCATACGTTGAGAGCCACATGTTGAGTCAATAGTCATTGTCTCACCAGCAATTTCAGCAAGTGCACTTGCACTAACGACAAATTTCATCACTTTTCGTTTTATCACTGATACTTTGTGTGTTCTTAACACTACCTGTCTTTAGCCATCTGTCCATATTTCACTGTTATGTAAAGATATAGTTATAGTGCGAAGTGTACAACCAAAAAAGACCCCTAAGTTCTGAGCTCAGGTAGACTGGACAATTGCTGGGTAACTGAACCTGAGCTGTACAGTGATTGGAGGTGAAGGCTCTGTACATCAGAAGCTTTGTATCTGTGTGTTCATTGGTCCATCCCAAAGTAAATTAACTATCATATTTTATATAACAAATTACCACTGAGCCTATTATGAAAATGCAATAAATAAAATTATTAATAAATAAAATCCATCATTACATAATTTCTCCCATGTAGCCCCCTGGAGATGTCTTATATCGCCTACAACATTTTGAGAACACTGGCAATATACCATGTTATATACATACTTGCAGTCTTGATTTTTTACAAATAATACCTTTTCATGCAAAGCATTATAAAAGCCTACTAACATATTTAATTAAAGAAAACATTTTCTGAGCAAATATTCAGTTAATTTGGAAGAGTTTCAATGTAATCTTGTTTCATAAACTGGTTGGCAGAGCAAAGCAATATCTAACACTCAACGCAATGGGATTTCTCTGTCCGTCCTTCTGTAATGCGATAACTTGAATGCCATACAAGATGAACTACCAAATTTAAAGGGATGTTCTAGGCACTAGTGGGAAGAACCCTACTGATTGATGGACAAAAACGAAAAGAGGGATTTGGGGGGCACATAGCCCCTGACATCTGGTTACCAGAGCCAGCAATTCCATCTGCCTGTGTAATTTTCTATAGATCAAAGAACCTCTTATTGGAGTCATTAACACCTGAAATAGAGGGGGATGAGAGGGTGGTATGCAGAGTGCTGTGGAGGGAGGAGGTGGAATGAAGTAATGCAAGGAGCTCCTGGTGTGTCCAATGTACTTGGCCTACAGAATCAACGACGTGTGCAACCCTCTAGTATTCTTAGTATTAAATGTTTCATTGGATTATGCTGGTATAATTGTCTCAGATCCAGATCCCCTGACAGGTTAGTTATGTGAGTATTTGTGTAAAAGAAACCTAGCAGTAGGGCAGTTATACATACGGAACCAAGACATAATCATCATCTTACTGGGTGTAGCTGACGCAGCCAGCCTGGATTCATATCAGGTATCTGTCTAATCACATGAGGTACATAGGGACAACCTACCCTATTCTGTGCTGGGCATCTGCAGAAGATTAAAAACAACGACAAAACAGAAGAGCCACAGTCATGTAAAAAAAAAAAGTTGAAAAACTTTAAACAATGCTGATAGTGCACAATCCAGAGACCAGTGAAAGAACTGAATTTTAAGATAAACATATTTTGCAAATGGAAGGGGGCAATGAGGAACAAACATTAGAACTTGTGGCTCAGTGGCCATGTCTTCTTAAAACTGCCTTTAGGAGTTGTTTTGATGTCATAAATCTGTCCTGGCAGCAGTGAATGAAGGGACTGCCACAGCATCTCTGGGTTATCACTGGCCTCTCCCACTTCACCCCATCCTTTCTTTGATTGAATCCAGAGTATCCTAACATGTTCCAGGATTAACGAGATGACTTAAACTTAATTCTTTATTCAGTCCACATAGGACACTAGACAAAAAAGTCCCAGAAACTTGCTACAAAGGCTCTGGCCTCCTTGCAAATTCAACATCCTTTTGGCACAGAAGGTAGATTGATGCCTAATTTTCAGGAAAGGGTGATACCCTCAGCAGTTGACCTTTGCATTTTCTGAAATTCCAGTAGGCACCCCCAATAATTCTATCCCATTGAGGGGAAATTAACCCTCTGGACAGGGTGCACTGCCTAAAGTGCTGATATTGTGTGTGATGGACAGTGCTCACTGGCAGCATCACCTAATGGTTAGGCTACTAAGTTTCTACATGTCCCACCTCCAGTGTCTCTCACTGGCCATTGTCACATGCTATGGTAGCCTGCCTTTTGGTGGGTGTTGACTCAATCCTCCGGTCAGGTAATCAATTATCTGTAATCCTCTCTGTAGTAACAGAATCCCCAAGAAGATATGGGGTCCCACACCCTGACCACTGGGGGGGGATTATCAGTCCATTTATTGACCCCTGCAGGTGTCCAGTCCCCCAGCCACACAGTTTTCAAAGTCTTTACCCTGCCCTTGCTTCACCAAGGAGAAATCTGGAAATGAAGGGTAACTTCGGGGGTTGGTAGGGAGCCTAGGCCCTCCTACTCTACTGGGCTCCAGCCCAGGACACTGTAAGAGGCAACCATGTCCAGCACCCAGGAGTGTCTTAAGGCTGCCTCCCTTGGCCGCCTTCTACTACCTACTCTCCTGCCAAAGTCTTACAGTTTGATACAAAGTAGTAAAGAAAGTAGTAAAGAAAAAGAATAACTGAACCTTCAGACCCTCTGGGCTCAGCAGGCAGGAGCTTGCAGGGTAGGTCTCTCTCTTTCTTTGCCCTAGATGATTCCCTTTAAGCTCGACCTGCAGCTCGAGCATTCTCTGCAGGTGTGGATGGGAGGGTTGGCCTTGACCCAGAGTTTCTCCTTTGAACTTCTTCAGTTCCAGCGTGGGGTTTATATACCACATTACACTGTGAAATAAATATTAAAAAGTGAATCGTGAAACATGCTTTTTGGCGAATTGATTGTGCCCATGTAGCACAAACCATACCACTGTTTCCAAAGCCAGATGTACCAAAGCCAGGTGCACGCTCACCTCTTGTCAACTGTTGCCCTTGTTAGGCAGGTCTTCAGTGGCGCAGCCTCCAGCTAAGTCATGCAGTCAAATGCATGAACGAACCCGTTCTGGGGTAAAAGGTCCAACAGGGCCTGTCCTTGTGCCCTTGGTAATGTCTTTAGCCTTGTCTCTGGACTCAGTCCTCAGCCTCTTCTGGGCTAGCTTTAAGTCCATGCCTGTCCTGGTATAGAGCAGTGCACCTAGGGCTTTCTCCCTGGGGACTCCTTGCCTTCATTAATTCTTATTGCCCCAGCTCTCCAGCCTGCTCACTCCTTCAAGTTCAGTCCCCTTCTGGGAGTAACAAAGTTCAACAGATGGTTTGCTCTCTGCATCGTCTTCAGCTCCGTCCTTGAGCCCCTTTAAATCCTAGCTTTCTTGGGCTTCTCAACAACATCATCTTCTCAGGGCTTTGGCCACTCTGTTTTGTGGGGACCTAGGCCTGTCCACTTTTCCAGGTCCCAACCCGGGGACCCTACAAATAGCAGCCACGTGTTGCTTTCTTTAATTACTACTGCATCTCCTGGGCTGCCTCCCACTCTGTTCCATCACCTTCTTTGTTTATCTGTCTGTTCCCTGTTTGAGCAGGGTCTCTCCCAGGCCTCCTTGCCTGGAGAGCTTCCCAGTCCTGATATCTCAGAGTCTTCTCTCAGGCCTCTTTGCCTGGAGAGCTTCCCAGTCCTGTCCCTGCTTGAGCAGGGTTTTTTCTCAGTCTCTTTACTTGTGGAATTTCACAGCCTTTTAGTCCACCTTCATTCTTCTGGTCCCAGCCAGCAACTGACCTGTTCAAGCCCTCCTTTTAACTGAGCCTACTGGGCTCTGATTGGCCGTTTCCCTGCAGCCTTTCTAGGCAGTCCTAGAGGACCCACCTTTACTGCTCCTATTCTGGGACAGAGTATGGTAGGACTGGGAGGCCTCCAACGGGGGCCTCAAAAGCCCCAGTACGCCCCAATAATACCATGACATACTGTACCAACCTGACACAAAACATATATGGATATAGTGTAACCATTCTTGAGGTAACAAGCTGATTCTCAGTCTTCAGTATCTCCCTGCCTCCCTATATCCTAGGGTGGGCTATTAATTAGAGACTGTTGGGATTCAGTCCCAAATATTATGTTCTAGTTAACAGTCACATTATAGACATTGTAGTATCTAATGTGGCTATTGTATTGGGTGTAGCTCCATATGCTGCCACTGGGGGATACCTGGAGGGCTTGTAGCTTCTTCTGCCCATGTTGATTCCAGTGGTTGTAATCCTGGTGTCAACCCAACTCACTACATTATATGCTTTTTAGGCCACAGAGCAGGGAATGCAGGCTTGTGAGGGGCTAATTCAATTTAATTCCACAGAAACAAGGTATGGAGCTAACTGTACATGCTCCCTTCGATCACTGCTCCATTCCTTGTGCTGTCTTTGCTCTTGTTTTGGGGGAAAGAGGGGCTGGCAGGAGGGAAAAACTTTTGAGTCTAGAGAAGTGTGTTTTTTGGTTTTTGGTAAGTATAAGGGTTGGGGCGGGGGGTGAGTTGAGCCAGCAAGAATTTTGAGTAGGGCTGATAAGAATATTTTCAATGGAAAATTTAGATTTTTTTCATCAAAATATTTCAATTTGGAAATGTTGCTGTATTGTCTAATAGGAGTTTTAATATGAGTACCTCATGCTCCAATTCTCCTACATAGGCTAGGCTCCCTGGCTGGACTACATCTCCCATGGTGCATCATGGTCTCTGTATCAAGATTTTGAGTAGAGGTGTCTTGGGAGATGTAATTCAACCACAGAGCCCAGTCCTTAGAGGAGAATGGAGAACATGAGACCAGTGAACTACAACTCCCAAGAGACATTGTGACTGCATATCCAAATTGAAATATTTTTGTTCCAGAAAGAAATATTTCTTCATCTTTTTATGAAAACATTAAATTTTCCATGGAAAGTGAATATTTTTCCATCCATTTTTTTTTCTATTTGAAAAACATTTTAAGTGGCAAATGTTCAACTAGACCTAATTTAGCGACAGGACGGAGGGTCTGAGC
This sequence comes from Dermochelys coriacea, assembly GCF_009764565.3. NCBI lineage: Eukaryota > Metazoa > Chordata > Testudines > Dermochelyidae > Dermochelys > Dermochelys coriacea. The sequence goes on along the minus strand of NC_050073.1, from coordinate 83,350,496 downwards.
TGTCAATAGATGCTGAACATTGGGTGGGAAGGGGAGTTGAGTGTGTTCTGAACCTGCTGGGATGAGGGGGGGTGGGGTTGGGTTCTCAGAGTTAATGGTAGGTGAATGTGTGGGGGCATGTCGGTAGAATGGGCTGTGTGTGTTCATGAATTTTGGTAGTATATATAGGTAAGGAGGAAAAAGGAACATAAGAGTTACATTGGAAGGGGGAGAGTGAGTGGGAGGGACGTTGGTTTGGAGAAAAAAGTAACGATTTTCGTCCATCCTGTTTACAGTAATGTGTCCCATGTTTTCATTACGGAAGGGGAAGTATGGTGGCAGAGGGAGTGTATGTATCCTTTTCTTCCCCTTTAAATACCAGCTTTCCTGTACCTCTATCAAAACCCTTCTAAAAGACACTCCCACCAAAGCAGACTATCCCAGCAATTGACTAGAACAATTCGGAACAAAACAGAGTTAGTCCCATGAAGAAGTAGCAAAGCAGAAAGTTCAAAGAAGAAGTGATTGAAGAGTCTCTCTTCTTAATTCTCAGTTTTCCCATTGCATATATAACCACCCCAGGGAAGATGGATACAGTAGAAGAAAAGACTTAAAGTAGGAAAAAAATATTAAAATAATAAAGAAACAAACAAAAATAACCCTGTTGAAAATAGCGCTTGTAGCTACTACATATTTAAGGTGATATTGGAAGTTCCCTTTCTATGCTTGCTCTCATGCATGCAGCAGTTAACACTGTTCCTAGTAAAGCCTCTCTCAGCATAAACTGTTACTGGATTTGAAAAGAACTATTACACTGCCTTTACACACAATCCTAGCATTCTGAGGTAGAAAAGAGGTCATTTCATTCTCCCTTCTGCAGGATTTGGAACCATTACTGAAATAATGAAGAATTTCTCAGTTAAAGGATTGAATACAAAGGCTTGTAGTCAGATGAAGGAGGAATCCACATTTAATTACTCATGCACTTGAATAAATTAAAAAATATATTTTCATTATCCTTTTAAGATTGAAGGTAAAACTGGGATTTTTTCAACAGTTCAGAAGAATTCTGAGTGTTAAGATTCCTCTTTTGCTCTTCCTCCTGAAAAGCTATCATTTTATCTGTAGCACATATGGAGAAGTCTAGCTAGAATGCAGGCAAGCCAGAGCTGCTCCCTTATCTGGCCCCTTCAGAGCATAGCCTCTGTTTTTGCTTGATCCAAATTGACAGGCTAGTGTCTTAGTCCCATAGCCTATGAAATGAGTGCTAAAACTATCTATATTAAGCAGAAAAGGGAACACGAAATTTATAAGCCAAAAAATCCAAGATTTGAGCTCTACCGAAAAAATCAATACTTTCATTTATAGATGCAGAATGTTAATTACCTAGTATCAATACTACAATAAATGAGCGTGCATCATTTTAGATCTATTGTTGCATCATTTCATCTAAATGTGTAGTACATTGCCAGCAGCCAGTATGCTGACTGAAAACTGTCACAACAGTGATCACTACAATCTGGGAGTTAAGTTTGACTAAAACATATGTCTTCAATTTTAATAGCTCAGCTTCCCAGATGCCCTAGAGGAGAATATTGCCTGAGAAGGAGCTTTTCATGTAAGAATAATTTGTGTTAAGTAGCTCAGTGATCTGTTTGTTAGGTTAGAGCTGACAGTTTGTTTATATTTCTAAAGGGGTATGATGAATGGGAGAGAAGTTTATGTTAATTAGCCTAAATTGTTCCTAAGAATGCAGAGAACTTTGCCAGTTTCATTGTTTCTGTTTCTTTGCACATTTTCAATAATTGAATGGAGCTCAGACCATTCATCATAATTTCAGGCAAGATGGAAATAAATGAATATAGCACGGGCCAGCCTGTGCGATGGAAGATCTCACTTTAGAGGTCAATTAGGTAAGACATCAACCGGGGACTGATGCAGCATTTTCTAATCCATTTTGTATAAATATAGCAAACATGAGCATTTTCATCTAAGAAATTTATTCTCTCTGTCATTACACTAGTATACAATATTAATACTTGGAAAGCTGTTTTTTTTTCTTATTAACATGACGTTTCTTTATTTTTGGAGCTTAACTAAAATGCCACAATGTGGACCTGTAACATTATATATGAGACAACTTGCTACTTTTCAGTGTGCTGTTTATCAGTTACAATAAAACCAACAAATCTGCTGTTGGGAAAACTAAAGCATGGTATGGTCAAGTGCGATTTGCAGAAGATGTTTGCAAAAGGGCCTGAAAATAATCAGTTGTCCAGCATAGTTAATAATGAAGAATCATTTAATATTGTTCAGTGAGTTTATTTTCTACATATTGTACTATGTATCAATATTACCCTTTGTTTTAGATTTGGGGATCATAACTTTTTCAGCTTGGATTCAAAACATCCTTTACATACATAAATAGATAATTTTATAAGAACATATAATTGAGCACTTTCCCTAGTAAACTAAATCTAAATTTAGAAAAACCTACCAATGTCAAGTTTTTGGGCTTTATTCAATACCATTCTTTTTTAATTTATGCACATATAAAACCACAGGAAGAGATGGTATAAATTTGTGGACTGTGGAGAATGAGTGAACATTTTTGAATCAGGATCTTTAAAAGGGGTGAAATTTGAGTATGATTAAGTTAGGAAAAAGGCTCGCTTACGGCGGAAGTCAAGATTCTGTATACATTATAGGCATGTCATGGCTTTTAAAAAGTTATGTTAGACTTCTATACAAATTGTGAAAGAACTTGTATAACCCCAAACAAAATTCTGTGTGGTTCTAAACTCTTACAACAGCACAAAATAAAGTAAAATAAAAAGGAGTGAACTGATAATAGTAGTTAGTATTCAGATCAGGAGTGAGCCTTGCTGTAGGGCAGTCTGGTAGTTTACACTGCATGGGTGTTTTGCTGGTCACTAATTTTCTCGGAAGGAAATGATCCCATGGCTTATGCTATCCACGTTTGTGCATATTTGCCCTATAATTGGCATTTATTAAGGAGACTTTTGGTTTGATGGATGACTGTCAGGTTATAGCCTGCTAGCTTTGATGCAGATTGCTTTTGCATGAGGTGTTTTTTTTTTGTTGTTTTTTTTTTTTACATTAACTCATTAGAACTCTGGTCTGCTTCAACATGCTCTTTATTTACCTCCTGATAATTAAGATTTTTGAACCACAGGTTTCAAGAGACTTAGCAGAGTTTTAGTCAAGTACTGATATTTCTAATTTTGAGGGAAAGAAAAGCATGTAGCAGAAAAAAATAGATGAACTGTGAACTGAAAAGTTTTAAAATTATAAATTGTAATATGACCTTAATTAGATGTCAGCTTAATTAGTTGCCTTTGAAATGTTAAGCCACTTGCTAAATATCTTAAAATTATAGCATTAACTTCCTTGTACCTAAGCTTCCTTTAAAAAAAACAAACAAAACAAAACCAAAACAACCTCATAAAATCAGCAGGTATAGTAATATTTTCACAGCAGGTTGATATAAAATGAGCATTCAACAAATCTTAATTTGGATGTCTGAGGCACATTAGCAATTTCTTCAGTGCTGACTTAGTAGCCTCTCTTGTAATATATTTGGAATACAGTACTGTTAGGATAATTAGCTACAACATTATTGGTACAACGGTTAAAACAAAATGATATGGATTTTTAAATGTTTTCTGGTTAACAGCCTTTATAGTCCAATAAGCATTTTTTGTTTTGACAGACAGAGAAAAGCATATAAAAGAAATATAAGTTTTCTGCATTAACAATGTCAGGTTAAGGTGCATAATTTTAATGCAAAAACCGATAATTAAAATGATAAATGGATGTTTCAGAAAATAAATAAAATATGCTCTTGAGAATAACAGTGGACCAATCCATGTCTGCTCTGTTGCACAAAGTAAAATCTCAATCTTTAATATGAAAAATCATTGGAAAATTCAGCATGTTAAATGCTCTTTGTGGAGTTATTTTTATGGATGCTTTATAACAATCAATTGGAGCAAGAAAAATGCTATTTTTAAGAACATGCAGTTATCAGTTTTATATGATCTACATTTTGGTTTGGTTTTTGTATTAAGAAATGTTCTTGAATATTGAACATATATGTGGATCAAATTATTTTGCCAATAGTTGAATGTTGTGTTTTTTCATGGTACTTTTTAGACAAAGGCCTGATATATTATGTTACAAGTTGCTTTTTATAAGACACACACAACTGTAGAAACAACTACATTCAAATACAAAATTGGATCACTATTTTGAAAACATTCAGGATTGTTCAGATTTGTGGTTTCACTCAGCCAATTGCAGAGATTCTATATGGCACAACCACAAAATTTGTGTCTTTATTCCCTGTAATTCAGGAAGATTTGCTGGATCTGAAATTTCTGTTTGGGCCCATCACAAAGAAAAAATATTAATTTGGTCCCAATCTTGCAAATGATTACAATGCTTAACTTTACTCTTTTGAATAACTTTACTGAAGTCAATGGAGAAAAATTAAGCATGTGTTAAGAGTTTGCAGGATTATAGCCTTTGTTGCTTGTCTGTTAGTTATCTGATTCCATATGTCTGTTTGTGAGTAGTGCTGATCAAATTATTTGTTGCAAATAAATTATCTGACAAATCCAATACTTTTGTCAATGAAATGTTTACAAGCAGACTGATTTTTTCTTAATAAATGTATTTTCTCTTCATAATCATTTAAACAATTTGTGAATAATTTTCAGCCTTTGGATGGCTTGAGATGATTACTTTGATTTTTCAATATTCCTACTGTGTGAGTGGTCAGCTCAGGCATGTGGTATTGTTTCTGCTTCTAATTGGATGTTTCTGCTCCTAACTTAATGACTGAGATGTCTTAAAGGAGAATGGTGACAAACAAATGGCAAATATTCTTTGCGTGTGGATATTGGTATTTACATGAAGAACAGCCATGTTCACCAAACATAATTCTGTTCACATCAATGTTTATAAATATTATTAAAAGGTGTAGAAAATGACACTAACCAACTCTAATAGTTTGGTTCAGTTAATGTAGGAGTGAACTTACTGTGATCCTTGCCCAGAAGTAGCAGTAGGTGGGGAAGAATGGATTTGGCCGGAGTATGTTTACCCATATGTGCCCATGTTTAATATCTTTTGTCCTTGATTTTAAATTAGACAAAGACCTTTGTGTAAATTCATACTTCCTAACTTTTGCAGGGGAATGTAAACTATAGGTTATGTATTCCATACATCCTCCTAGGTTAAAGTTTTAAATGCTGTTATGTAATAAAATAAACTGTGAGAACCCAGAACCAAAAGTACTTGCTGTTCAGTGAACATGTTGTATTCCAAAGTGGTGCTATCAAATGGCTAATGTCCCAGATCTGACCAGTTTAAGCAGTGTTGCAATCTGGTGACAGCAGTGGGCAAATATGCCCCTCTCCACGCCCAAATTCTGCATCTCAGCTGGAAAAAAATGTATTGTAATTGTACTTCAGTAGGAAATAGTGAAGATTTGGGGGCATATAATCCGCTGCAAGCCATGTGCTTTGGCATTTCTGCATGATCTTACCCTGTTCCACCAAGTACATGAATAATGAGGTAATAGGATTAGGATAAACCAATATTGTATTGCCCGGCTATACCGAAAGAAGGACAGAAGACTTTTGACATCGGTTTAATCCAGGGATCGGCAACCTTTGGCATGCAGCCCGCCAGGGTAAGGCCCCTGGAGGGCAGGGCCAATTTGTTTACCTGCCGCGTCTGCAGCTTCGGCCAATTGCAGCTCCCACTGAACCCTGTTGGGTCGCATGCCAAAGGTTGCCGATCCCTGGATTAAACCGATGATTAAATTGATTAATCAGTCTGCAACCTTATTATTAGATGTCTGGGACTACCCGGCAGATAAAAGTGTACAGTGCAGGTAACAAAGTAGCAGCTGTGTTAGTCTGTATTCTCAAAAAGAAAAGGAGTACTTGTGGCACCTTAGAGACTACAAATTTATTTGAGTATAAGGTTTCGTGAGCTACAGATCACTTCATCGGATGCATTTGATGAAGTGAGCTGTAGCTCACAAAAGCTTATGCTCAAATAAATTTGTTAGTCTCTAAGATGCCACAAGTACTCCTTTTCTTAGTGCAGGTAACCCGCATGTTTTTTCTGTAATTATCCAGGGGGCTTCTGCCAGCCCCCCTCTCTTTCCATTCAGAACCCTCCAGCAAATCCGTTGCTGGGACCTTATCATCCATGCCCCCTCGTAGGAGGGTTAAGGTGAGCTATAAGAATTGGGGGTTGGCTCCCTGCCATACCAATCATAGGAGTCCCTCCCCACTCCCTGTTCATTCCTTTAACAAACACCTCTTTTTAAGTTCTTTTCCAAGACATTTATCTGGTCACTGTATACCTTCCCTATGGAATACCTGCCCTGGACATCCACCCTACACTTAAATAATGAATTGCGACATATAGCCTACCGTCTGTCATGCCATTCATGAACAGATCCCTTGCTGAACCTGCTGTGGGGAAGATGAAAAAACCCCAACTGCCCCCAGGCCAATATGGTGGTGAGGGAAAAATTCCTTCCCAGCCCCCCTAAAAAAGGGGCAGCTAGCATAATGCCCACAGCAGGTCTAGACCAAACCTGGTATTTTACCACCTAAACGGGAGGGAGGGTGGATCCTTCTCCAGACTGCTCCGTGTAAAAGGGAGGCTTCAGGCACAGGGTTGCCCCTTTTAAACCCTGCATTCCTAGCGGATGAGTCAGCGACCACGCTGACCCCTTTTGCAACAATTTTCATCCCCTCCCCCACCCCCAAGCCATAAAGCACTGTTCCCTTCATTTGGCCAGCCAGACAAATACTGCCCCCCCACACACATTTGAATGTGAGATGCAATCATTGTAGTGTGCTGATGTTGTTGGTACTCATTTTTTGTCAGTTTTGTACCCCTTCCTGACAGTGGGGAAAAAAACCCAAAATTCCATTCTGGTTAAGAGTCTTCTGTTTTTAAAATACTTATTTTTATTTTTTTTAAATTGCCACAGTACCTGAGAAATTATTTTTTTTAAATAGCCACTATTTTTATGTGACAGTAAGAAAACAAATATGTTAACTGCTTTTCCACTCAGCCACAAACAGTTAAGTAACAAACTCTACTCCAAGGGCTGTGGACATGTCTGATGACATTGTTGATGATGTTGGTACATTGTATAAATGGAAGTTGTAAACTGAGCTAGTTTGGCTTCTCTGGGTTTCTGATCCATTGGACATGTAGGAAAGTGAACTAAAAAGAAAGGAAACAAACAGAATTAAGTTTAAAAAGTTGAATTTGTTTATTTAGCATGGGAGACCCATCTAGTGGTCAAAGTGCAGGACTGGAAGTCAGGAATTGTGGATTCTATTCCCAGCTTTGCCATTGCCTTTCTCTGTGACAGCCAGAGTGCATGGCAGGCCAGTAGTATGGTAAGTTGTAAGTGAAATGCTGAGGAAATGGGGCTTATTGAAGGCTCTTGAAGTATAAGAACTGGCTGATAGTTTATTTCCACCCTGGTAAACCTTTCAAGGCTCATGTGTGAGGATCTGAGGATTGACGAGTCAGAGAAAATGTTTCACACAAATTGTCTGTCAGATGACCTTTTTGTGGGTACATCTGTTCTCTGTTCTTTTATGAATCATCATTGGTTCATCGGAGCAGAGATAATTGGTACTCCACTTCTCATACTTCATCTGCCCTACCTTTTCACGCCCCTCTTCTCCCCTTCTTTCCACATCTCTGCTCTTTTCCTTTTGTCCCCCATATGTTCTGTAGACTCCCAGTTCCTGCCTCAGCTTCCCTCAGCATTCTCATCTCTGAACCCACATTCCTTCAGCCCTCATCCTTATAAAGCAGGGGGTTGTAGGCTGGTTCTGAGGGTCAACTGCAGATCTGGAATGAGAGGGAATAGGGCTCTGTGGATGGTGGGATGGCTGAAATGAGGGATCTTTGTGGAGACTGCAGCTGGACAATTCTGAACCTGCGCATGGCACTAGGAGAGCCCTTGATGTACACCAGACTTGGGCTGTCCTAATTCTAGCCTCTCCAGTGATGTTAGAAGTTCCTGGCTCATGCCTCTACAACCCCAAACTACTGCAGAACTCCATTCCATCCAGGTCCAATTCTGCAATACAATCCACTTCCCCTGATTGGGGGAAGTGGGAATCCATGCAAGGGGTTTAGAGTCCAGTTATTTGAGGGACAAGGAGAGGGGAAATGCATTATAGGGGGTTAGGTACACAGTGTAAGATCAGAGACGCCCCTCCCCCCCACTCCACAAAGCAGGCCACTGTCACATGCTTTCTGCAGCAGCTGAGATTAGATGCTGAATTCCAGCACATTCTGTTGTTTCTCTCTTCAAAGAACAGACACTGTCTAACTCCTGTGGAAGTGTTACTGCCCTCAAAAAATAAAGCACTCAGGCCCAGATCCCCAAAGGTACTTAGGCTCCTAATTTCCAGTGAAATCAATGGAAGTTAGGAGCCTAAATATTTTTGAGGATCTGGGCCTCAGATCACAAGAGACTCCATGTTTCATTTTCTCCAACATACCTGTGTGATCCACTGTAAAAGTACCAGAACCTCCCATTGTAGTGCAGCTTCCAATACAACCTTAACTGTTGGCCCAGCTCCATGAAAATAATACATTAACAAAAAATAGGAAATTCCCTGACACTCAGCTTAAACTTCTAGTTTGCAAGTAACCTAATAATTAAAAACTGCATGCCAAAAATATTAAACATTCTCTCAAACATCTAAATGTGTGAAAATTCATGTTAGATATTCCTGAAGTCTTCTTAATTCAATCCTCCAAGCTACAGATATCAACAATCATATCGTTCTATGGATTGAGTTATACTAAGTCATTTAAAAGAAACAATTAAAAAACCCTTTCACTTTTAGCTAGCCATGGGTCAGAGGAGGTCCACACCTTTTCAAAATTTTAGGGGGCATGAGCTCAGTATGTTGGTTCAGCTACAATTAAAAGTGATGGACTGAAGGGAGAACTTTGGATATGAATCTGAATTTAGATGAAAAATCCGCCTTCTCACAAACATTCAGGATGAGGGGGTCCAGTCCAGAAGTTTGGTTCCACCTCATTTCTCCTTTCAACACATAAGTCACCTATTCCAATTTTATCTATATGCCTTACTGAAGACCATATAAAACAATACACTTTATAGTCTATTCCACACATACCTATGAAGAATATTAAGAGGAATGTTACAGTAAAAACTGAGTATTTACAATTATGGAAATAAAATGTCAAAGGGAGGGAGATATGTATTCAGATACATCAAGCTGTTCATTTGTACATTTATTTAAGAGCTTGGTTATAAAATATGATTTTGCATATTCAAGAGCTCCACAGGAAACTTTGCCTCCTTCACTGTCGTGGTCTGTCAGGCATACAGACATCTACAACAACAGTAGATACTGATACTCTTATATGCCAGCATCTAAGCTTGTAGAGTGAAAGAACATATTATGTTATAATGTATTTATCAAATAGTATGTTAACTTGTAATTAAAGACATTGGACCTGATTTCTCACTCTGTTACTATGGTTTAAAGTCCCTTAGGATATACATTTAAACTTTAACTTAAATAGATTTTGTTCTCTGATATATAATATGTTTATAGTTAAGTATTCAAACTGTTCATAGCAACCTGTTTGAATAGTGATACACTCATGAATTTGTTGCTTTCTTTTTGTGTTAATTTCCTAAGATTATATGGAAATTAAGTTTCTAGTATTTGTAATCAAAAATAGAAGATGATTATGGGTAGATTAATCATGCAGCAACCTGGAAATTACTATGGAAGGGAAAAACCTTAAAGGAAGAAATTCATGGCTTTGGAAATTCATTAGCTTGGCTTGGGTAATGGTGAACTCTAAAAAGAAGTCCATTTGTAAAAAGGATACTTCCTCTAATAGAAAGTGATGTGGGTTATACACATTTGGGAGGGGGAATATGTGTAAACAGTCCAATATTTAGCTTAAAAATATCTCTGCTAATGTTACATATCTGCATGAGAAAAATATAAGAATTTAGTAACGTTAGCCTTCTGAGGAAAATAACTTTTATTATATTTCTAGTGTGCTTGCTTAAAACATTTTTGTTAACTAGTGCTCACCATTGCTAAAAAGCATCAGAGATTTTCCTGTGGTTGCATACACATGATCTTCTGAGTAACATAATGTGAAGATATTCAAATACAGGAGTAGACAAAAGAAAAAAAGTTATACATTCAAAAGGCAGAGAACTTTACAATGCTTCAAGTAAGTAAAAGCAGATGTTGAAAAGTTTAGAAAATCAAGACATTATTTTCCTAAACACATTATAAATAAGCTTTGAAGTAATACAAAATACCCTGTTTGTTTTATTGATAGCATCTTTTTGTAAAAAACTTTATCAATGCTTGTTTAAGTTATAGACTAAATGATATCTGTGTGGTTAAACAACCAACCGTATCTCTTTGCAAACACAATGCTGAAAGACACGCAGTGTCTGAATCCTTCAAAAGCCTATCTGATTAGATCTTTTGAAATTAATTTTAAACAGCTTAAATATTTTGTATGTTTTCAGAATGTAAAAATTAAACCTAATTGTTTTTATATTACCTCAAAAAAATGTGACTTTGCATTGCTCCAGAAAAGTCATTTTAAACCTGTAAATAATTATTCTAAAATGTTGGTTTTATAAAGGCTTTTATAATAGAGATGTTTTTTACAGCCTTGATAATCTTTTCTAGTGTTATACTTTACTTTCAACAAACATTTTAAGTCCTTAATAAATATATAAACTGATGATGATCTATATGTGAGAGGTTCTAAAATGCATCCATGAAAAGGGGTTATGTGAATTAAACACTTATGAAGTGATAGTCCAAAAACTGATATTCTGTCTCCCCAGAGCAAGCATAACAAAGGCAGTCACGGCATTGGCACTTAGCACTGTTTACGTGATTCCATAAAGAATGGGCCAACTGAATAATAAATTTGCCAAATGGCAAGAATTATACCTGTTTGGTCAGGCAAGTGTTTCCAGATACCAGACAGATATTTGGGAGCATGTTCATTCAATTAGCAATAAGGGTTCAAGGGAAACTTTCAAGTCTTACATTCAAGTATATTCTGTCTATTTAGTAGCTAGATGTAGAGTATATCATTATGTAGAACTGCCATTTTCCAGTCATTTCTCACTCATTTTGGATGCTGGCGTGTCTGGAAGATGGAAGCAGAGAGGAAAAAAGCCTCACTGTCTCTCAAACTTCCACATGCCCCTTTGTTTTATAATATTCCGCCTCCCACACAATACTCTTGGGTTTGTTTGTTTTTATAGCATAAGATGAGGATTTGAGGGAAGAGGGCACTTTCTCAGTCTCTGCTGCTGGCTGTAGTGCTAGTGCACTGGTGAGCAGTATTAGCACTAGGTAAACAGATACAAAAACTTCAGACAGCACTACACCTACATGCCAGGAATCTTTGCATCTTGCTCTCCGGGTTTTGGTGGTTGCTCTTGTGAGAGTTGGGTGAAGTTCAGCTGCTCTATTAGTCTGCTTGGCTTAGTTTACAAGTTATTGTTTTAGACCCTGAGGTTGCAGAAAGGGACTCTTTTATTTGGTTTCGTCCAGAGGGTCATATGTCTTTAATTTTAAGACAAAATTCTTCTGCCTTTTAATCTGCTGACCTGTAATTGGGCCTCTAATTTTGCATAGGCAATTTTTGCATGCACAGTTGGTGTATTTGCACACTTAATTACTATAAGTGCAAAAGTCAAATTTACATTCACACATAGATGCACATACATGTTTATGGTGCACAGAATCCACAGTTTGAAAATTTGGTTCCATATAGAGTAACTTGTACAATTTCAATTTTCCTATACTCTTTATCTTGTAATTCCTATTTCTTATGTAGGAAAATAAAGAATTGAGGCCTACAAAAGTTAATAAAATATTTCAATACATAAAAATCTGTCATAACAGAGCTCCCCAGCAAAATGACACATGGCAGACACATTGTAGCACTAGGCTTTAGGATTTGAGACTACTTAGTTCCCTGAGAGCCAGTGTAGTTGTGCATTGTACTTGCCATTACTGATGGTGTTTTGATATATATCTTTGGGATGGATGTTGCATCATGCCTGGTCACATAACTAACAGTGTAATGCTTGAATCATTAAAAGAAAAAACTAAAATCCTGATCTACTTTTTTGCTGCTGCTGCTGCTCATCTTACTGTCCTTTTAAATCTGCCTGTTTCTCTTCTCTCTCACTGCTACCATGACTATCTAATGAAAGATACAGAAAACTATAATATATATTTGAAATCTCAGTTTGTCTCTCCCCTCAGGATGACTCTTGTGATGTACCTGTTGACTTCATTGCTCTACCCAGCATTGTTCACGTTTTACCCCATTATTTCGATTCTATATTTTTCTGAAGTTGTATATTCTCAAATATACAAATAAATAGTCTCTCTAAATAAAAATATGACCAGAACTCAATTAGTTATCCCTTCCCAAATATCTATATCCATTCAGTCCTGTGCCTCTTTAATGAAAGTGCCTTCATGGCCTACCAGTTCATGCAGTCATGTATTTTAGTTATATGGTAAACTGTTTGGGGTCATCTTTTCATTCTGTGTGTACAGTGTCTAGCATCATGGGGCTCTGATCTCTGATTGTGGCCTTAATAAATACATGATATGGACATTGGTTGGCTAGGACTTGCATAGAGACCCCCAATTTGTATTACATAGGCCATGTCTGAGCCATCCACAAGTAATGAAGTTTGGGCCAGTGTGTTTAGGTTTGTCTGAGAAATAAAATTTTGTCTCTAAGACACAATTGTTTAAAAAAAATTGAAATAATTTTTTGAAATGTTTAATGTAAACCAGATCATTTGCAAATGTTCTTGAGAAACCTCCTTCATCTCTTAATTTTTTAAAACTGGAAATGTGATAGAATCAATTTTATAGTATTTTAATGAATAAAAGTTATTTGCATTCTTTGTCTCTCCAAATGTAAATTAGTCACTTCCATAATTTATTCCTGTTTTAAAAAAAAGAAGAAGCAGCAGCCTGAGACTCATTTAGATTTTTAAAAAGTAATAGTAATACAATGCATGTGGACTTCTTTTCTCACCTTTTATCTTCACAAATAAAGGTATAATTTCCATTCTCACATGCAATTTTACAAGATGCGTCAGAGTATAAATCTACAGAAAAACAGATCATTTTTAACTGCAATACAAAAAATAATGAAATGTACTCTATTTTTGGAGCATCATTAATTTCTACAAAATGAATGCATAAAAAGCTTAGTCTGAATACTGTTGCTACTGTACTTTAATTAGTTCTGGTATCATAGAGGAACAACATATCTTTCTCTTTTTCCTCATAACTTTCATCATGATTGTATAGTCAAATTTCCTTTTTATGTATGTGATATAGACAGTAACTTTCTTAATGTTTATGCAGATGCTAAAATTAGCAAAAATATCTTATACTTTTTTAACTTGCATCAGTCACAGGGTGTGTGTTTCTTGTTGTCAGAATATTCTAAGTTTCTTTTCACAGTTCATCACGTAATTCACTGATACAATGGTATAAAAGAAGGCAATGCATCAGCCTTTTCTGCAACAGAGCCAAGTTACAGCTGACCGTTTTCCCATGGAAGCATTTGCCAGTCAAATATAACCCTTTTGTTTATGATGATATTTCCAGAGTCTGTGTTAGGGAAGGACAATTCAAAGAACCTGAAATGCTGCCACTGGAGAGCTTCCCCAAAGGAAAACTGAATCATGATTTCTGAAATGCAGAGGACTTTCTGCTAGAATTGTGATGTATATTTATGTTCTATGATGTGTTTTTCATTACCAAAAATGTAAGCCTCATCAAATGATAGAGCAAATTCATTAAGAACATACAGTAACTATCTCTGCTCTTGTTTTTTTTTCTTCCACTTTTCTGTCACTATTAGCAGTGAAAAGATTAATTATTGCTGATAGTTTAAAACGTCACTTCTTAATTCCTAGCTTTCTTTTCTTCTCCTTATTTAATATTTTCCTTCCTTACTCATACTCTCACGGTGTATTTTTGTTTGCCAGATATAGTAATGTTAACACTGGGCAATGCTCTGCCATAATTTCACAAACAGAACTCTCATTTGTCAGTGGGAGGCTTCCATTAAAAAAAAAAGTGATGACAAGATGCACTTATGGCCCGCAATTATCAAAGACTACTATAGTAACTTATTTTTGGGAGAGTGAAACAGTGCCTAGCAAAGAGGTGAGTGTGTATATAAATGGGAAGGGACTACTGAAAAGAAGAAAGACAAGGTTATTTGATTTTGAGACAAGTGGACTTTAAAGAATGGAAATTGTACATTATGATGAAAATAAACTGCCAAGTGAATGTACAGTTTATTTTCCTCAATGTGCAATTTCCATTCTAAAGTGTTAATGCCCTTTATTTGATATATTTAGATTTATGCAAATGCTAAAAATAGGGCTCCCATATACATGGTCTAAGCACCCTTAACATCACTTAAAAATACATTACAAATAATACCCTAAGTGTAGCAGTACAATTTAAAATAAACAGCTGCCAATAAGCCAGGCAATTTAAAAACTCATTTTCCTCTTCCTCTCCAGCAATATCCCACCCTTACAATTCCCCTAGGGAAAAAAAGATGAGCTTTGCAATGTGCCATGAAGGTCATCACATTTGAGCTATTTCAGACCAAAACAGGGAGTGAGTTTCAAAGGCCCACAAGGCTCTTTCCAAGAACATCCTGCCAGTAGCTCCTCCCTGTTTATAACAATTGAGCTTCAGCTTGAGTGGCTCTTCTGATCTCAACTGTAGCATTATGGCATACAGAGAGAGGCATTCTCTCTTTAGACCCTTTCTACACTTAAGGTCAAACTGTGCTGGGACATTCTTGAAATTAAGGTGCTGACATGGTTGTCATGGCCGATATAGAGAAACCTACTGTAGGGTGACCAGAAAGCAAGGGTGAAAAAATCAGGACAAGGAGTGGGGGGTAATAGGCACCTATATAAGAAAAAGCCCCAAATATCAGGACTGCCCCTATAAAATCGGGACATCTTGTCACCCTAACCTACTGGGACCAGCTACATTAACAAAACTGTTCTGTTATGATGATTATGTCTTACCAAGCTGTATTGTATGTGTAGGTGGAATAAACCTTGTTATAATCATGTTACTGCACAGTCAGGATCTTTATACTGATTTGTAAAATAGTTTACAACCAGTGGACAGGGGCTTTTACAGGCTCCCGGGATTTCCTTGTTAAATTTCACCACCAAATTCAGTTCATATTCTTCACAAAAGGAAAATTATGTGAGTAGTGTGGTGTTCTGTTTTGGTGGGTATCATGAAAGTTATACGTACACCGTTCTGTGTGTTTAAATTAGAGAAAGCAGGGTTAAAGACGTGCATCTTGCATTTGGAATGGGAGACGATAGTGTCTGGTGGTTCTTAGTTCCTGTCAGAGTTCATTCCATACTTGTATACCTGCCCCCCAAAAGGCTTTTTCTGCTGTACGGATGTGGCAGTTCCAGCGTTCCTGAGGAGATGAATTATTAACTAGAGCTCTTGTCGCAAAACTTTAGGCAACCTTTTAGGTATCCTGGGCCCAGGCCATTTCAGCACCTTGAAGATAAGAACCAAGACCTTGAATATGGCTCAGTATTCTGTGGGAAGCCAGAGTAGAGAGCAGAGGACAGATTTGATGTGTTTGTGATAGCCTGTTTGCTGAGGAGATGTGCTATGGCTTTTTGTAGTAGGGCTAAGGGCTGGTGGCTTCATGCTCAGGTATAGTGCCTTCTTGTAGTCCCACTCTGTGTGTGTGTGTGTGTGTGTGTGTGTGTGTGTGTGTGTGTGTGAGAGAGAGAGAGAGAGAGAGAGAGAGAGTGGTGTATAATTGAGGCCAGGTCAGATCATTATCAATCAGAGTGGGAAGGCAATTCCTAGCCAACTTGAAATGGTAAAAAGCTTTATTTGAGGACACTGCTTTGTGATTAGTGCAGGGAGGAATCCAGGAGTTCTCATAAACTATGGACTGAACTGATCAATAGTAGGTGAATAATGACTTATCCCGGGTCTTGAAAGTAATGTTGTTGCTTTTAGAACGGCCCAGGTGGCATCAGATGCTAGAATTTTCAAAAATGCTTCTGGGGAGCTGTAATGGACTTCACCATCCCAGAACACCTCCTCATGGCATTGTTGTCACCCACCATCCCAGAGCACCGTCTTCTGGCATTGCTGTCTATCTCATGTAGTGGGTACATAACCTTTTGACCAGGTCCCTCTAGAGTCCTGCCCCTTTCAGGGCATTAATGTCCTACATAATGTCCTTCATCAGTTTTTAAACAACAAGTAGCAAACCATAAAGACTTCTGCCCCACTGTGGGTCTTCAGTTCCAGTATCTTCACCGACTGACATCAAAATGATAACACCAACTCCTACCCCTGTGGCTTTGGGATTTCAGTCTCTCTTCTGATTCCCCTTTGTCCTCTGTCCTATTGTCAGGACACTGACCTGCAGGGCCATTTCCCTTGGGTCCCACCCCACTTTCTAGGGGCCCACCACAGAAACTAATCCTGGTTCCTATACCTTATTCCTCTCTTCCCTCCCCACCAATATCTGAGTCCTTCTTCAGTCTCTTCACCCAGGAGACAACTTCCACCCTGCCTCTTCCTCAGGCCTTCCCACCCTGGGTATCCTCTTAATGTTGCTCTAAATGCCTTCCTTTATGATAACTACCCAGCTCGTTCCCATCTAGGTATGTTCCTAAATTGAGCCTGGCACAGCCTCCAGGTAGAACAAGGTGAGCTAATTGGGCTTTCAGGCTCCTGTTAACCCATCATTGGTCTGTGTTGGGTTTATACACCCCATCACAGGAAAATACCCCTAAATGCTGCCAGCAAGGGTCTCATCACTGCATACTATCAGTATACTTTTCAGGCATTATAAATAGTTTCCAAAAAAAGTATACTTCACCTAAGTTTGTTTGCCAGCTTCCATGGTTGGGAAAGAGTGTATTTATTTAAATGGAAAAACAAATGAGTAGATTCCCCTGTCCCTTATCCTCTCTCTCTTCAAGGATACGCACTCTAGGATACAGACTTATCATAAGCTAAGAAGGAATTTTCCTTGTTTAAAATTCTGATACCACGTCACTGGTTTAATGTGTAATTCATCCTTGAGTATGCTGGGCACAGAAACTGTTAGCTCTTTGCTGGAAAGAATTGTATATATGCCACATATGGGGTGGTGATATCAGTGTGACAAATTGCAGAGTCATCTGATAAATTGTATTTACATCCACCTTTGACCGTCTCACCTGCTCTCTGCCCACTAATCCATTTCCACTGGGATTTATTCTAACATTCCAAACCTTGGAGCAGCTTCAAACATTTGCTATTTTTAAAGAAAATCAACCTGTCAGAAAAAAATATCCTTCTTGCATCCCAGCAAAGAATTACTTCAGCCTCAAAAATTATACTGGCCTAAGTTGGGCCCCACAATGGGCAATAATCAACGCTACACCAGTGATAAGGTCTGATACCTTGCAATCCACTAGTTCTAGAAATGGGAATGTTACACATTTTGAAAAGAGATTTTCAGCTTTCCAGTGAGATGCACAACACTTGCTTCTAGCTCTGGGAGTTCTTGAGATATTAGACTTTAAAATTATGACATTTATAGGTATAAAAGAATCTATTTTAGGTCACTTAGAGAAATTTCTCCCTCTTATGTGGCACTTATGATACTAAAGGAGCCGGAGTTTACAGGAGATGGGATTGACTTGAGTGGGAGAAGAGTTAAGCCAACACTGAGCCCACTTGAAAATCCCGCTCAGAGAATACACGATAATGTGGTATAGGTGTTTTATTGGCATGAAAGGGGGATGCATTAAATGTGAGTTGTGAAGCCATTAGTGAGTTATGCATATCATCTCAAACAAATTCCAATAAAACCTCGATATCACTCCACAACCCCATATGCGTACATGCATACGCAAACACTCTGTCTCCCCCACCCCCACTTGCATTGCCATTAATGTCAATGGGAGCAGCATTAGGCGGACACAGAGCACTTTTGAAAATCTCACCTTCTAGTTATAGCCTGTTTTAAACTCTAAGTCAGAAAGAACCTTAACTTGAAGTGCAAACTCCTATACTGTTGTAGACTGATTTCTGGATTCACTCTTGTTATTTCAATACATCAACAATTATTTGTTATTATTAAATATTATCCAAATACGGTGATTTTTTAGAAAAAAGTAATTAGTAAATTTCTGGATGACTAAAATTTAATTCATTTCCAGTAAGACAAATTTATTTATGGATGGTGCACTTAAGCCTCAGTTCAGCAAAGTGCTTAAACACATGCCTATATCTAAACTTGAAGTTAGGTATGTGCTTAAGTGCCTTGCTGAATCAAGATCCTACTTAGGATCCCACTGGCTTTTGAGCAGGTTTTTCAACATAAGATACAGACCATCCAGAGGTAATTGTCTTGCCTAGCCCCTGTTATGGCAAAAGGGGAGCATGAAACAAATGTCTGGGTGAAGCAAAAATGGATGTTTACAGCTACATTTGAAAACTGACTTTATGAACTGTTTGCTTATTGCTACTGAAGAAACCTGCTAAATACAGGACTTCTAATATGAAAACATAAGAGCATCAGCAAATATGTGCAGTGCTTTGGGAAGGAAGCCCGACATCTGCTGTGTGAAGAGCTCACCCAGGAATAGGCTGCAACAAGCTTTGCTTTACAATTACAGTATTTTTGGCTCTAGTACCTTATTTGACAGTAAAAATTAGTATGATATAATCAATATGGAAATATTAAATGACACTTTGCAAATATATAGTATGCTTTTAAAATGTATATACCTTAGACATACTTTAAACCTAAATTAGATTTGTTTATCTAGTAGGGAATGTACTTGAATTCTAAATAATTATTTTCTCAGGAAAATAACCAGCTCAGATCCTCCTAGAGAAATTTTGAAAAGGAGTGACCACCTCCTGCTGTGCTGCATCACACTTTTAAGTAAGTCTTGTCCAGTTGGTACATTCCTTTTAACTTTGTTAGCAATCCTGGGACATAAAGAGAAGTAAACAAAATTGAGCAATTTTAGCAGAGTTTTAGTGCCAAATGTTCACAATTAGAAGGAAAGGACATTTTCCACAGTGAAATGTAATTACTGTGAAAAATGACAGACTAATAGAAATGGAAACTGGAGTCCCCCATTTGTTGAGCTGATACAGTGTAGTGAAAAACAGTAGTTCTTCTCTGAGCGATGGTCCCTATGTGGATTCCAAACATTGGTACACATGCGCATTATGCGCCAGAGCCTGAACTGTTCATAGTAGTGTCAGTTGACCTTCATGTGCGTCGGCCGCGTGGTGCATTGAGGCTTTAAGAGGCTGTGTGAGTTGATGCTGCTCCAGTTCCCTCTTACCACCGCATGGCCAGAGTCAGAGCCCCTGTTCCTCAGTGCTCTTAGCTTGCTAAGAAAAGTGCTTCTGTTCCTTGTTTATGTTTTTTTTCTAGTTTTAGGTGTTCGTTGTCCATTTGTTCATTGTCAGTTAGTTAGTTTATATTGCTGCAACACAGAAAGCTTGGAAAGGACACATGGGCCTCTTCAGAGAGAGACTAGCATCATTTGTGAATCTAGGTTTTCTCAAAAGTTACCAACCAATGGTGAAATTCTTGTTAGTGAAAAAGTTTTGCTCCAAGTCTTCCCTATTATTTAAACCAGCCTTTCTCAACCTTTTTGATATCTGGGACCAGTTTGCTGTCATCCTAAACTATGTCAGAGAGATCTCAGGGATTGGCACTGGTCCATGGAAACGGTAGTTGAAAAGCACAGATTTAAATGCTGTTTTAGTGTAATTGACAGTACTTAAGAGATGCATGGGTCCCTGCACAGGGATCTGAGTCAGTATGAGTCATTTTCACGCTCAAGATTTCACTGACCAGACATGCCATTTAAGATCACTTGTGCAGTTAGTTCATAAACCTTAGCTTCAATGAGCATTGTCACAAGAAAATGTTTCAACCTGTTTATCAGCATCATTTAATTTCTCCTCTATTTTGAGATTGGTTTGGGGGTGGGAGGAGAATGAGGGATAAGAGGAGGGAAATAACTTTTATATACCAAGAAAAATTGTAACATAAAATGACAAAATATTTCCATTTATTTAGATTGTACAGTACATTTTAATTTTTTTCTTCAGTTTTTTCTTCAGCTTACTTCAGTAAAGTGACTGTACCCATGTTAAGTATCCTCACACCTTCTTGTCAACTGTCTAAATGGGCCATCTTAATTATCACTACAAAAGGGTTTTTTTTTCTCCTGCTGATAATAGCTCATGTTTAATTAATTAGCCTCTTGCTCCACCTTTTCATATTCTCTGTATGTATATATATATCTTCTTACTATATGTTCCATTCTATATCTGATTAAGTGGGCTGTAGCCCACAAAAGCTTATGCTCAAATAAATTTGTTAGTCTCTAAGGTGCCACAAGTACTCCTGTTCTTTTCTCCATAGTGAGTTGCATTTCATATAGTGTTTTGTTTTTTTTTTCAAGGACAGGATTTTCTTAATACTGACAAAACCAGGGTATAATTAACATGTATAGAAAATAATTTTCATAAACAAAGTGAAGCCTTATTATTTTTTTTGCAGTATTTGTCAAGATGTTTTGTGTTTTTTTGCAACTGTTCTCTAATGCTTGCGCTGCTCCTTTCATTAAGTAAGAAAACATCTGGGGAAGTGGTGAGAAAAAGGTATTCCGACTCTTAATGTAGCCTGCTTAGTTGTTTTCTACTTAATTATTAACTTTGGGAGGTTTATATATTTTATACTGTTCCATTATTATTGAAAATTGGCAGTTAATGACACTGTTACATTTGAATGTATAAATTTATTTTGTTCCCAAACACAAGAAATAGATATTTTTGAAACAGATTTTTGATAATATCAAGGGGTAATTTGTTGAGTTGGTTTTCTTCTTTTTCTTTCGGTACAACGTAATACTTCTGCTGTTCTTGGAAATCAGGAGAGACATTTAGCTATTTACTTAATTGTGTTTTTAATCTGTCATGTGACACCAGAAACAAGAAAACTTCACATTCTGCACTTTGCTAGTCAGCTTTAAAAACACATCAACAAGTACAGAGTATCAAATTCACATGTCTGTTTTTCCATGGCAAATACAGGTTACTCAGAGTGTATTTTGAAAGGGAAAACAGGGAGGAAGTACTGTTTTGAAAAGCAGTTACTTTAGCATTTAAGTTGCTGTGAATATTTTTTTAATCACACCTTCTCTTGTTGATGTGGGCTACAGGAATGAAAAGTTACTTTAGTGAAGGCTTCCTGTCCTACTTTAAAACCTACAGCTAAAGTGAATTTAATTTAACTTTACTATAGGCTATTGACCAGCTCATTCATCTGGAGTTGCCTTTGTCCCCTATCCTGTTGTTTAATATAGTGTATTATGTAGGGTATGATAATGATTCTGTGTCTGAAGGACATGCAAAATGTTATTCTCTAAATCTGATTTCAAGGTCATTTTGCAGATCATGTGCTGAAAAAGCAAGACTAACCCTGTTCCCACATATAATCATCTAGTTTGCAACTATACATCTTTTTTTTCTGTTTGTGAATCACTTGCAAGACATAACTTGTTTCACTGGAAAAACGGGGGGAAATTGACAAAGGATAGGAAAGAAAAACAGAATAAGGAGTAGACAACAAATGGAGACAAGGAAACTGAGTGGAACAAATAAAAAAATAAATAAAATAAAAACAGACAGGGGACTGAGAATTATTTTATTTACTTAGCTTAGGGCCTGATCAAACTTCCACTGAAATCAATGTAAATCTTTTAATTTACTTTTGCTGGAGTTGGACCCCGCTCTTGCTTCCTAAATTGTATTTACCTTTAAACAGCTCAAATCTCTATTATCTATTGAAGGAGGGTGAAGTGGAAGGTAATGGTAGAATGTATTTACTGATGGAAGTTGAATCAAATTGTGCGGATATGTCAATTCAGAAATCCTACTTTAAACAAACATCCTTGCTGGTAATCTGTTAACTAATTACAATTTAAAAAAATTAAAATCCAATTTAGTTTTTCGCTGTTTATACTGCTTGGTCATTTTTTGACATTTCTCTCAACTGCAGCAGGGAGTACCAATGAATCTGGTTTCACTGTTCTTTATAATCTGTTTCACTTTCAGGTTCCCAATACTGGAATGCTTGGGTTAGAAACCCTGCACGAGTTACATTTATGTAAACTGCTTTTTCCAGTGCATATTGAAAGAAAGTATAGTATGTTGCTCTTTGGTTTTGGAAGAGCTTATTTTTACAAGATCTAAATTTAGGGCCACTTTTGAGGAGTTCCCCTTTAATGATTTGGCATGTTAATAGGATAGACATTTTAAAATATTTATGCCACAATAAGAAATCTCTCCTCCCCATCCCCCTCCAAATTTTATGTCATGCTCAGGTACAAGCATATGCTCTGGTATTCAAAAAAAAATTCAGCCAGAAGTTGTTTCTTGAATGTTGCATAGTGTGGCCCTGGCAGAAGAGAATTGAGAGATGTCTTGCAATGATATCTGGCATTTCCTGTTGGTTGAAATGTTGCTTTGCTTACTATGTAAATATTTAGTGTTATCATTGGCAAGGCAAACTTATATAGAAAAATGTTGGTGTGAATTTTACTGGTGAGATGGGATTACAGGCCATAAAAATTCTCAGTTTCCTTTTTAAAAACTTAATCCATTTGTCCAACAGGAATGAATACAGCAGGACTAGAGGTTTTGAACTTCCCTCACATCTGGGTATAGCAATGTATTTTGACTCCAAGCACAATAAAACAACCCTACTTGCTGGTGGTATATGACATAATGACCCAAATATGTTTTTAAAAAATCATTTATTGCTGTACATAAACAGCTAAGTTAGCACAAGGGATGATAAAATAACACTGGTAATTCTTCCTTTAGCTGGGAACCATTGGTGGCCCATTAGGATTCCAGATGTAGCCATGTGTGCTTTTTCCATTTGTTTTCCAATGTCTAGTGCTTGGACCCTTGGTACCTTGGCTGTGGTTGTCAGGCATGTTGGCTTTTCAGCTTGAGGTCTTCCTGAAGAAACACACTGGCCTAGCTAATAGCTATAAAGCAGCTTATTGTCTTGGGCCTGGTTTGTTAGGAATAGCCGGACTGAGGGCAACCTCTTGTCAAAGGTCAAACACCAGCTTGACCAAGTTTTGTATAGTAAACACTTTCAACTGGACCTCAACCTCTCCTTAATTTTAACATAAAAAGTAAGAATGCAAAGTTAAAATTGCTTTTCAAAAGTACTGAATTCTGCAATAATTCACAGCTCTTCAGAATACATGTGATTTATATTCAGGTGCATTATATTATAGAATATATTCTAATTATTTTATAAGAGAAAATATAAAACACTGAATAGAATACCAATAGAAAAAAGAACAATCCACTAAAGAAGCTATTACTGTAATAATGGTGTATGTCTCATTGTGAAACCTTCACTTTGTTTCATAGCTGTTAGGAAGCAGCAGTTATATTTGTCATTATATATGTGAATCAACTGTTTTTTTTAAGGTATTGGTATTATGGTGGGTGTTAACTAAAAAAAATTGGCACAAGCCTCAATCTTCTTTTAAGTAAAGAAAGAAATACTGAAAAAAAGACTGTTGCAAATTTAAGGACACATTCTTTAATCTTTTATGTCAGGTAGTGTGACATTATACCCCATATTCTTTATAGAAATATTATGATATGAATATGGCATAACTAAGATGTGTTTTATGCAAGATGGGTCATGTGTGACATCATTGGAAAGGTTATGATTTACTGAATGTGATTATCCTATTTGTATGAATGTATCATTTCTGTACCTGAAGTTAGGAACATTGATTATGTAACAATTACAACTGTTTTCACCTGGGAAACCTCCACCAGACACTATGCAATCAGCCTGGAATGGGCCATTAGGGAAAACAATAGGACTTTGAAGATACTAATCTCCCTCCTTCCTGAGAAGTTTCCTGGGATGCTGCTTTGATACTTCAGGGCCATGTGATCATGTCATCTGTTATTGGACACCATCTTGGACTGCTGGTATTTTTCCATTAAGGGGAATTGGGGGTTAAACTGGGAAACAAAGGATTCCCACCATATGCAAATCCTATTTAAGGCTGGGAAGTAAGTTAATCTTGGTTCTTCTCCACTGCCTCCCCACCCAAGAAGGAAGATTGCTGAAAACAAGAGTCAAAGGAACTAAACTAGGAGGGACAGGGGCTGAGCCCAGGCAAGAAAGGTCTAGCCTGTGAAAGGAATACATGGAGATTTAAGCTGCAAGCAGTGCAGTTTACCTGCAAGAAACTCTGCAACCTATACAAAACAACATTTAGGGTGAGAATATGCTACTATTTATCAGTTAATTTAGTGTATTAAGTTTAGATTGCATGTTTTGCTTTATTTGCTCAGTAATCTATTTTGATCTATTTGCTATCCCTTATAATGACTTAAAATTTACCTTTTTTAGTTAATTAACTAAACTTGTCTTTTGTTTGTTCTAAAACCAGTTTGTGTAATTCATAACTGGGGGTGGGGGTGGGCGGGCAAAAAGCTGTGCATATCTTCCTCCACACTGAGGGAAGGGGTGGATTTCATGCGCTTATGCTGTATAGATTTCTGTGCAGTGCAAGACAGTATAATTTTGGATTTACACTCAAGAAGTTGTGTGTACATGAGTGCTGGGTAATTCTCTAGCTGAAAGGCTTCCAATGCAGCACTGATTTCAGTATCGGTGTCATTGTGCAGCTGGGTGGGTCCCTACCTGTGTGTGTGTGTGTGTGTGTGTGTGTGTGTGTGTGTGTGTGTGTGTGTGTGTGCACGCACCAAGATAGGACTATGGAGCCTAGGCTGGTGGAACGGGTGGGCTCAGTGGAACCCCTGTACATTAGTTGGCATTCTGGAAGGGGGGGGGAAACTGTCACAGGGAGCACTTGCTTAATTAGGGCCAGATTTGTGAACTGCTTTACTCCCACTAGAGACCAGTTACTCACTTGAGTCACTAGGATTATTTGTACAAGTAATTGTTTGCCTATGGGAGTAAGGGCTGGATAATCCAGTCCACATTAACTTCAGTGGCTCTGCTTATGTAATTGACAGTTGCAGAATCTAAATAGAATGTGGCCCTTAGTATGTTCAGTTGCCACCTAAAATGTATGTTTTCAATAGGGTGGGTGGGTGGGCCTCAATATTTTAATGAATATACACACTTCAATAGAACTGAGTCAAAACTAAATCCTTCCATGTGGACAGCCCTGAACTTTGTATATACTGTATGTGGATCTGAATTTATTAACTCAGGTCCATCTCTAATTCATGTACTATGTGTTTCAAAGTTCTAGTGCATCATTGTATTAGAGTACATTTATTGGTATTGAGGATCTTTGTATCTCCTTAGTCCGGGGTTTTCTGGAGTTAGGACAAATTATGACTGGGCTCAGCCCAAGCTTTCCCATTACATTTGCGGTAAATGGGCCTGTTCCCCTTTCACTGAAATCAATGGAGTTATGTTGGTGAACGTAAAAGCAGATAAAAGGAGAATCAGGCCCAAGATATTCAGCAATAGTTGGACACTTCTTAAAAAACTTGTTGCTTTTAGTCCTGGTGAGTCTGCCCTGTGGACCTTATCTAGTGACAAGAAACCTTGTTACCATTTACATCCTTTCAAATGCCCATCTAAATTTGGTTTAAAGGAGGTAAATTGTTTCCTTTTCAGATTGCTAGATATCATAGTGTTATATTCTGTTATAGTTATCAAAATTCAAAAATAAAAATAACACTTTATCTCTCTACCTATCTAAAAATAAAATAAATATATATCAGAATATATAGAGAGAGAGAGAGTTATATAATTATAGTTATATAAACTATCTATATCTGTAGATATATGTACATAATATTTGGCACAAATAGCACAGGGTATAATTCTTCATAGAATGGGTACATTGAGAGTGGGTGAGAAAGAAAATATGGGCTAATTGGTGGATGAAGTGACCATTTTTCTTAGAGCTTTGTGGCTCAAAGTGTGTCTTAGTAGAGGAGATAGCTTATTGGCTTATACAGTTATTCCTGAGTGAACACTTCAGAAACAAAATGCAGTTGCAAGGGGATGAGTAAAGGGGAAACCAGTGGTGGGAGGGGCAGAGATGGAGAAGTAAAAGACCCAAGCAGATGAGAATGTGGTCCAGCAGCAGGGCCCCTGTATTACAATCACTTTCATACCTGTCTAACCTTGCACGCAAGTAGCCCCATTGAACTCAATGGGACTATTTGTGTAAAGTTACTCACAAGCATAAGTGATTGCAGGATCAGGGTTCATATCTGTACAGTCAGTCAGCACACTTATTTTTGCCCAAAGCATTACTTTCAAACTGTATATAAAGCTGCTGATGTGGCCTCATTTCATTTGAAATTTGAAAACAGAGGATGGCCAAATCTGATGTAAATTAGTTTTACTCCACAGAAATCAATTTACATCAACTGAGGATCTTGCCCAGAGTATAGTTATAAGTGATTTTGAAGCAAAGAGTTAACTGGAGACCAAGTAGTGTATTGTAATGATAATAGAATCTTTGTAGATAACAGGAAAAACCTGGAGAAGGAAAAATTGACCGTAATTCAATATGTTTTGAAATGGGTGAATGCAAGGTTGTAACCTGAGTGTGAAGAGCTGTTCAGGTGACTTGTATGAGTACTGGATGTTGCAATTTATTATTATTATTTATTATTTAATTATTATTATTTTATTAATTTTTTTCTGTAACCCTTTAGAGTACAGCTATCCATACACATTCTTCTAATTATGTGTTTGCTTGGCAGAAAAAATGCCATTGTTCTAAAATAAAATGTCTTAAGCTGAAAACACAGATATAATGAACCCATTGTTAGCTGGGCCTTATATACAATCCTTCTTCATTGACAATTTTATTAGTTTTTTTTATAAGATTTGTATTTTCGTGATTGAAAAATTTAAATAATATGTCAGACTTAAATAAAAGTACCATGGCTCTCGTTCTACCATCATACACATGGGCACAACTCCTGTTGGCATCCCATGTGTGCAATAATGTGTTAGTTCAGTGGTATGGCCTACAGCTAGTATCATGTGCTGTTGTTATTCGGTCTGCTCTCACATGCTATACAGGATTAGGCTAGTCAGATTGGAGACCTGCAGGTAAATGCCATCTGGTTCAGAAAGTGATTCTGGTGATTTAGTAAGTAGCAAGCTTCCGCTGAGGCTGTACTGAATCAGCCAATGCTCACTAGGGTGTTAGAGGGCACTGTGCTACTAGAATTACCATCCTTCAGGTAAGATGAAACACTGAGGCGTATCATAGGTTCTTCTCTGACCCCACCTCTATATTTTCTGAGCACTGTAACAGTAATTCAGATTTGCATAGTGAGGTAGATAGTGGATTTGACGGAGTTTTCTGTTTTCACCCTTCCCAGATTCCAGGAAGCTCTGCTTGGAACATGTTTATCATCTATTTTAAAAAATATATAGAAAACATTTTTATTTAAAAAAAAGAGGTTCTTGCACTGTGTGTAAAAGTGGTCAGTTTTGGGTAAGTCTCATGCCCTTTGCTAACTCATTCCATAGCTGAACTCCTTCAACCAAGAACTCTTTGTCTCCAGTCTTGTACTTCATTCTGTTCTGGTAGCTATATTGTACCAGAGGAACAGATCTGTCTTAGCGTGCCATGGCCTAAAGTCTCTCTGGATCCTGATGGTGTTGGAAATTAGGATTGAGGCTACTTCCAGTTGGCAATTAAAGTGGTCTGGGAGTCAGTGGAGGTTGCAGAATGCGTCAGGGGCAATCTGTCTCTGTAGGTGCTAAGATGATCCTTGAGGAGGTAGGCTGCTGAAATCTACCCAAGCTGGAGCCTCTGCCTTACTTCTGCTCCAGACATGGTGAATTACAGTAACCAGTCTGGAGAGGGTGAACGTGTGGATCATTGTGGTCAGCTTCTCAAGTGAGACAAAAGAGCTAAGTCACCTAGGTAACTGAAGGTAGAAGAAGACATATTTGCCAATCTGCACTGTCTGCTCACCCAGGGTTGGTGGTGAGACTCCCAAGACCTTGAGGATTTATACCACTCTAACGCATTTCCTTCTCTTGACTAGCATTGCTTTTGCCTTTCCTGAGTTGAGTCTGAGCCAACTGCTCTTCATGTGGATATTGTTCTGTAGTAGACTTTGGGACATTTCAATGACTATGTTGGCTGCATCTGTAGAAACTGAGGTTGACCTTGGAAAATTGTGTATATAATTTTGTATATTAGTGTGTGAAAAAACAAAACCCAACAAACAAACAATCCCCACTGTGATCCTTCAGGTGAAAGGCACCACGTAAATATAATAAAACAAAAATATTAACTGTATATTACATTATTAGCAGTTAAAACAATTAATTATTCTTGCTTTTTATTACATCTGTGTTTCTATTCACTTCAGATTTGAATGTCCTAATCTTATAAAGGACTCAGAAATATCTAGGGATATAACAGTGGCATGACTTCCTCTGAATTAGATTGGCACTACATTAGTTTTCTTGAGCAAAGATATTTTTTAAAGAGCTAACATGGCCACTTTATTTTTATTAGTGGTAGCATAAGCCAAAACCTTATTGACTCAGTTTATGTAAATTGCCAATCAGTTTCTCAGCAGAAGTGAAATATATTTATTAATTTATGTGTAATGCAAAAGCAGTGTTTTTAAAAGCAATAGAGATGAGATTCTATGTAAAATATTGCATAAATGAGCATGCTTACTGCAGACACTGCTTGCTGTTTTCTCTGCTAGCTGTTCATTATATAGATTCTACAACATTTCTGCACAAACCTGATTTTAGATATTTTCATGTACAGCAGAAGCATATTATTGTTGGACCCAATCCTTGACCAAGGAGCTGCACTAGATACAGGACCTTGGAGTATATGGGGGCAAAGTTGTCTATAATCCACTTTTTATGCACCCTTCCTCCTGATTCTGAGGTCAGTTTGGCCCCCAGCCCAATGTAGAGTATCTTGAAGGCTGCTCTAAATTACACTCAGCTGCAATGGTCCCAAAGGGCCATTTAAAGAGCTGGGGATTACCAGAGCACAGCAGTGCTCCAACCATGCCTCATTAACCTAGACTGTGAGAGGGATGGCATCAGGTTGGCTGAGTCAGCTCTACATAACTGAAATATTCTCCTATGTAGAAGAATCCTCATCTGGCAATTTAGACCAGCTGTGGAAGCTTTGTGATGCCAGTCATGCAAAGCAGATTGAAAAGAGGCAGGATGTGGCCTTTTGGTATATATCTGGGTAGTTCTTATGGGCCCATCATCAAAGTACAAGGACCACAGTTGATATATGGCCAATTTTGCCTTTCCATAGATATGGTTGCCTCAATATTTGCAGCAGTCCTATAGTATATCTGTTGAGGCATCTTGATTTGAGGTGCACGGAGTGTTTCTATTGGCAGAGGGGAGTAGGTGGTGGGATAGAAGAGTCCCTGCAGCAAAGACCCTAGGACAGTGAAGCTTGGGGAGGAACCTTAGGCTGAAGTTTGTTTTGTTGTTAATTAAATGACTAATAAAGCCAAACTATAAAAATGGCTGAGTTTAGATCATATTCAGTATGTGAAGCAGCTGGAAAACTGCTCCTGACGGGTAGCTGAGGATTCTCCTGATGCAAGGCAATCTCTCAAGCAGCATGAAGCTGAAAGAGCCAGCTGTATGTCATCTGCCTTAAATTCCAATTTGGGGGCATGTTAGGGACAGGTTTGGAGCTCACTGTGCTCTGGCTGATTCTCTGTTGGTAGAGATGTCTCTTAGGTTGCCTAAATGATATTGGTGTAATTTTCAGGATCAGGAGATAGGAAAGATGGCTTAAAGTCATATTTTCATCTTTCCCTTCCTCTTTGCCTCAGCTGCATCAAGAATGAGGCCCAGCCCTGCTTTAAACAGAGGAACTTCACCTGCTTCCCGTGGGTTTGTCTATATCCATTTTGAGGGGATTTGGCTGGGAGCTCCTGTCCATTACAGTTTATACTCCAGGCACCTCTTTGGCCCTCATTTAAACAGCCTAGATCTGGGAATCTCTCTGACAATGAGAATCATGCAGAAAGGGTTTCAGATTGATTTCCATTCTCCTGCTCGTGCTTGGATATTAAAAAAAAAAAAAAGTATAATGTAGCCCTGTATATTTTAAAAAGCAAGATAATGGCTCACTTTAATGCTGTTTTAGCTTGAATTTGTGTCTAATCCTTTTCAGATTCTATTGTTCATTCGGATGTTTGCATGAAACAATTTACTGCAACTGAATGTGTACAATGTATGAAAGATGTTTCCTTTGTTGTCTGGAGGTACACACTAATTACCAAAATTATTAGACTGCAATATTTGTATATGAAAATTGCACTTTTCTTCTATTGTGTTTGGTTTGAGCAGGATTGTTAGCATTTATCAAAGTTAAGAAAATATTGCAATACTGGAAATAAAACAGCATTATCTGCTGGACATGGTAAGCTTACTCCTAATATGTGCATCCATGATCAGTCCCCTGACCATTTCAGCCTCCAAGTCAGATTTCTATGTATTAATTTACTGATGTCGATTCACTGTTTGCCAAGAGCTGACCTGAAATCACCCAAATAATTTTATTTGAAACTTTTGGTTGGTCTTAAACTGAAGCCTCAGAAAAATAAGCACTTCAGTTTGTAGCACTTTACTGGGATTATATTATCGTTATTAAAATATTTCTTGGTGTTATTTTCTTGGGCTTTAAATTAAAAATTCAGTCTAGCAATATACAATAATTGTTACTGACTCAGAAATTGCAGCCAATATGAGAATGGAAGCCAATTTTTTTTGTTGACTTTCCAGAATTGAAATTGTAGTACAGTGCACTTAGAACACCCATGGTGTCTCTTTACCATTCAGTCATTTAAAAATGATGCTTCAGCCATTTAAACATTTTCATATACTTGTGCACTGTATGGTGTCCAACAGTCAAGTCAATAAAATAGTTAAAGTAAAATAGTAATTTAATTAACAGCACAGCCAGAATATTGATTGTAGGTAATAAAGGTGCTAA
The DNA here is from genome assembly GCF_009764565.3 of Dermochelys coriacea. Lineage (NCBI taxonomy): Eukaryota > Metazoa > Chordata > Testudines > Dermochelyidae > Dermochelys > Dermochelys coriacea. The sequence continues at coordinate 83,319,238 of NC_050073.1, read as the reverse complement.
AGCAACTAATCATACTGTAATAACTCCTGAAACAAAGATGGAGTTTGGAATTATTTGAATGACTTAATTTACTTTAAATTGCTCTAACATTTAACATATTTTCTTTAAAGAATGGTTCTCTAACTCTGAACATTTAAGTTTAGCACCTCTTTATTTTTGTTACTGTTGGCACGCAAAGCCTGTAAAAGAAATTTCTAGTGTATAAATGATATGTTGTAAGAATGATAGTGTTGTTTTTCTTCAAAATGAAGGTTGAAAGTAGCTATTGAATGACTAGGTGACTAAGCCCAGATAGTGTATATTGGCTACATTTCTTTAAAATGTTATTGTTTATATATATTGCTTAAAAACAAAATTTAAGTGACCAAGCAGTTTAGAATCAAAATATCATTTCCTCAGTATAGATACATAACATTTAATTACATTGTTATAATAAGCTAGAGTAATTATATGTTGGAATACTACAGAAATTGATATTTAAAAAAGTTTAGAGGTACGTTTTTAGAAGATCGCGTTTCTGGAATTTTTTATGCTGTGGAATTTCTGATGCTACAGTAAATAAAGAAGTTGGATGATTTTCATATGATATCATATTTCAATAATACAGAACAACCTTGAACCACACTAGGGCAATAATTACCTAACCTAAATCAGAAACAAACTCAGCCAAACAGCTGTTTTCAGTTTGTTAGGAGATCCATTTGATTTACTCTCTTGGTCAACTTTCATTACTGTAGAATACAAAATTTTACTTGAGTTTTTAACCCTGAATTCCCAGTCTTGTTTGCTGCCTGCTATAAAATTGTATGCATGAACTGTCACAGTCATTCAGCATGCTAGGGAGCTACTGCTGAGTTTTATGTCAATGCTATTTTCATGAGAGGTAGAAGTTTCCATGGAGGTAGAATGAAATCCCAAGTCCATTTCCACATCCCCCTTTTCCCTCCCCCTCTGAAAACTAAGAAAAAGAAAAGAAAAATCCATTTGCAGATGTTGACAAGTCACTGTTGTGAATATGTTTACTGAACGGATGGGCCAAAACTGGAACCTTGAATCCAAACCACTTTAAATGTTGGGGCTGATACTTCCCAAGGGTATCCAGAGAGTGAGGAACCATCTCATCATCACCTGCCCTTACTGTGAAGCTGTCTTTCTTGTCTGTGCCTGCTGTGGATCAGCTCCCTAACACCACCAGCCTCTGGCATCTACCTTCTAGGCCTCTGCCCGCCTCATTGTCTCTGTACAGTTTAGTGATAGGCATACACCAACCCCAGAGTCCTTCAAGCATTCCCTGTAGTGCCCAACCCAGTATCCACTGCACACTAATAGAATTACCAAGCCTGCTGTTCCCAAGGCAACAGTGTACTGAAGCTTACTAGTTATACCTAAGAACACAGTTTTGTTGAACATACAGCACTTAGATATATTTATAGTGAAAAGAAGAATAAGTTCATTACCAAAGAACAGAAATTGAAGTGATAGTGAGAGAATATTGGAAAGAAATGGTTACACATTAAATACAACACAACACACAACACACTTTCTAGAGACTAAACTTAGACTAAACTTAGAAGAATACCTTGTTAGTTATCTCCTAAAAGAAAACTTACCCAAAGGTCTTTCCTCAGCATTTTCAATTAGCTTGTTTGACACTCCTTCTCATAAGATCAAGCCTGCTGACCACTTGTGCTCACAGATTGAAGGTGTTCTTAGTGGTTCATCTGTAACCCAAGTATAGTTCCAAAATTCATTTAATTTCATTGTGGTACCCCTAAACAGGATAACTGCTACTGTTCACCTCTTCCTGGTAATTTCCTATCTTTGAAGATTTCACAATCCTTCGTTAGCATTTGTCTCACACTTGTGAGTGGAGGCTCATTGTAAACCCTAAAATACTTAATTAACATGTAAAAAGACAGATAAACATTTCTTATCTGAAAGAAAACCTGCTTTTCACCTTTGCTAATGACCAGATCCTAGATACAGACCCTATGAACATAATTTTTCAGTGTCTATATACATAACTTTGTACACAATATCCATACATGCGTTTTGCATGTTATTGATGACCAGTGTGACACAGGCTTTTATTACAGACCTCATATAATACTTTTTGGTAAACCAGAATGTAAGTACCAGATCCCAGGTGTTCTTGTAACCCTCATGCACCCTTTATTCCCTCTACCACTTTGACATTAAGAGTTCCATGGATCATAGGAGTGTTCAAATTTAGCTGCTCAGATTTGAACCTACTCTTGTGGTTTTCAACCCAAAACCATAATGGGTCTACATTCTGATTTCAGTTTGGATGCAACCAAAAATCTTACAAGATCACCATAAAATATCAACAAACATAATGAGCTTTCCACTCTCTTTAACTGAAATTTCACAAAAATTTGGTGCTATCAAATATGACCCTGAACATTGACCCTTATTCAACCTCTAACCCAAACCTTAACCTAAACAAGATCTGGATCCAAACATGACCTCTTTTGCCTTTTGATAATCTACCACAAAATTGAAATGACCACTGCATTGTGGCATTCCTAGTGAACTATCTTTATTTGAATTAAGTGTTATTGGTAGGAGAATACAAAGAAATAAAACATTCTGTTATTGTTTTTACTTTGGGTTGTATGAACATATTTTTGACTGTTATGGATTCCAAGATTATATGTAATGATAACCATAATCTCTAGACCAGCAGTTCCCAAACTTTTTCCACTGCTTGTGCAGGGAAAGCCACTGGCAGGGTGGGACGGTTTGTTTATCTGCCACGTCCGCAGGTTCGGCTGATCATGGCTCCCAGTGGCTGTGGTTCGCTGCTCCAGTCCAATGGGAGCTGCTGAAAGCAGCGGCCAGTATGTCCCTCAGCCCGCGCTGCTTCCAGCAGCTCCCATTGGCCTTGAGCAGTGGATCGCAGCCACTGGGAGCTGTGATCAGCCAAACCTGCGGACGCAACAGGTAAACAAACTGGCCTGGCCCGCCAGGGGCTTTCCCTGCACAAGCAGTGGAGCAAGTTTGGGAACCACTGCTCTAGATCATTGTTGTTGTACTTATAGTGCAATGCAGTGGCGCCTAACCTTATTAACCAGGAGGGCTGCATAAACCTAAGCAGACTCTTGTGTGGGCCAAACAGATTTTACATATTTTAATAAGATTTAAAGTCACCTGTATTTATTTATATTTTAAGTTCAGCTTGTTTCATATGTATTTAGATAGGTTGTTTCTATGTACAGTATTATCGGTTTACACACTAGTGTAAAATAAAATGATGTAAAGATGACAACAAAATGCTAATGAATCATCCGTTAGTATATTGTGTTGAAGCAGGCCATGGGCATTATGAAATACTCTGGAGGGCCATGTTCAGCCTGTGGGCCATAGGTTGGGCACCCTTAGTGCAATATATTCTATCCCCTCTCACCAAAGCAAATGGCAGTGTTAGGGACCTGCAACCCATGCATCACAGGGGGTCCCAAGGCAGTGAGGGGCATAGGGGCCCCCTGACATGGGGCCTCAGTTACAAGTGAAATGCAAACCCTGCCCAGCATGGTGAGGCAGTGATGCATACCCTACCCAGTGTGATGGGTAGCCACTCTAGTAGGGGCTCCGGAATTGAGTTTTGCAGGGGGCCACCACAGGACAAACACTGCCACTGAAAAGCAGAACATTCCATAGGGTTTCTTCCAGTTAGTTACACACCCCACTATCGCACATGTAACATAGAAGTTCAGTAAACATCCTAGTTCTAATATGGAAAAAAAATTGGACATTCCAGGAAGTAAAAAGAATTCTAGGTCTCAGGTTTGGAAGTAAAATAAATTTTGGCAATGTACTTTTTTTCTGAAGCTAGTATTTCAGTCTGCAAAGTCAAGATGACTTCTGATAAGGTGGTGATTATTATTATAATAGTGCTTCTGTTGTTTTAATCTGCTTTTTGTTATAATATTCTAAATGCATCCACTAGGAAGGCAGACATAGTAAAGGGAAACTGCCAAGTACATCTCTTCAAATAGTTTTTTAATTTGGTTTTACACTCCAGTGTTTATAATATTCTTAAAAACTTGAAAATAGCATTTCCCTGCTTTCTGATTTTCACTTTTCCATTTGGTAAATGTGGATTGCATGGGTTCCTTATGGAGCACACCCAGCAAGGCTGTACTCTGTTTACTTCCTTATTTATGTTCCAGCATACTGGGTGAAGTCAGCACCTCTTCAGGAGGAGGAGCATTTTAACTTCTGCTCACTCTCTTGGCTGCTTTTCTTTGCAGCTGTGAAGCACTAAATATCAATACTGTAGCACTTACATAACACTTCTCCGCTTCAAATTTCTTTCCAAGCATTCATTAATTAAATGTTGTAATGCCATACTGAGGTACATAAGCACTAGCCCCAGCTCATCGAAATGTAACTATAGCCCCTGTAATACATGTGTGAGACCTACTTTTATCAGATATGAAAATGCCAGTTATGGACATCAAAATTACCAACTTATGTACATCAGAACTTTTCAACCCGTGGGTCTGGTAAAATTATTATTGGGCAGGCCAAAAGGGAATTTAAAGAGCTATTAGCAAAACACACAAAAACTAAGAGCAAAATTTTGTTACATTTTTTTAATCTCTGGACAATTGAGGAGTTAAAGGAGCACTCAAGGAAGACAAGGCTGTTGCAGAGAAGCTAAATGAATTCTTTGCATCAGTCTTCACTGTCAAGGAGATTCCCACACCTGAGCCATTCCTTTTAGGTGACAAATCTGAAAAACAATCCTGGACTGAAATGTCAATAGCAGAGGTTTTGGAACAAACTGATAAATTAAACAGTAATAATTCACCAGAGTCAGATGGTATTCACCCAAGAGTTCTGAAGGAACTCAGATATGAATTCGCAAAAGTACTAAGTCCAAAGCAGACTGTGAAGAGCTATAAAGGTATGTTACAAAACTGGGTGACTGGGAAACAAAGGTTTCAGAGTAGCAGCCGTGTTAGTCTGTATTCGCAAAAAGAAAAGGAGTACTTGTGGCACCTTAGAGACTAACAAATTTATTAGAGCATAAGCTTTCGTGAGCTACAGCTCACTTCATCGGATGCTCACGAAAGCTTATGCTCTAATAAATTTGTTAGTCTCTAAGGTGCCACAAGTACTCCTTTTCTTTTTGGGAAACAAAATGGCAGATAAAATTCAATGTTGATAAATGCAAAGTAATGCACATTGAAAAACATAATCCTAGCTATACATACAAAATGATGAGTTCTAAATTAGCTGTTACTACTCAAGAAAGAGATCTTGGAGTCATTATGGATAGTTCTCTGAAAACATCTGCTCCATGTCCAGGAACAGTCAAAAAGCTAACAGAATGTTAGGAACCTTTAGGAAAGGGAGAGAAAATAAGACAAAAATCTCATAAATCCACTATATAAATCCATGGTATGCCCATGCCTTGAATACTGTGTGCAGTTCTGGTTACCACATCTCAAAAAGATATATTAGAATTGGAAAAAGTACAGAGGCAGCATTTTTAAAACAAATATAAAGAAGAACTACTTCACACAAGACATAGTTACCCTGTGGAATTCGTTGCTAGGGGATGTTGTGCAGGCCAAAAGGTATAACTGGGTTCAAAAAAAAATTAGATAATTTTATGAAGGATCAATGGCTATTGATCAAGATGCTCTGGGTGTCACTAAACCTCTGACTGCTAGAAGCTGGGATTGGACAGTGAATGGATCGCTCGATAAATTGTCCTGTTCTGTTCACTCCTTCTGAAGCATCTGGCATCAGCCACTGTCAGAAGAGAGGATACTGGGCTGGATGGACCATTGGTGTGACCCAGTATGGCCATTCTTATGTTCTTAGAGGAATAACTCATTTCTGAGTTCAAGTGGCCAGCTTAAAACTCCCTTGTGAAAGCCATCAATAAGGAAAAGGTGCAGCTGGTTCTTACACCCTATTTTCTCACAAAGTATATAGAGCTGACTTGATTGGATAAAATGTACCAGTTTTACAGTATCTGATTATGCTGTGCTTAATTGAAGAGGCAATTACTTTGCTACAAGTACTTTTTGTGCATAATGTAATGAACCCACTATATTTGAAGATGGACAGTCTCAGTTCGAGTGATAAGGCCTTTCTCTCTCCCCTCCCCCATCTTCTGCACTATTATTACAGATAAACTAATGCCATTCCCAGTGATTTTTGGTTTCCTTTAAAAAAAATCAAAATTAAATCCTTGCTCCCGGGAAAATTTGAATGGATTCGTCTGCATGATAAAAATTCTATAGTTTATTAACAAAAAACAAAGCAATAAGTTCTGCTAGTACAGCAACATCAGGAGATTCATCATGGTGCAGTGGAAATTACTTTACGGTGTTTAGTGTTTCACTCACTTGACACTGAACAGCAAGACCTATTTCATCCATTTGGCATATGACAGTGATCTTGGAGATTGGTAACATTTTCACTATATCAATTTCTTTTTCTTTTGCGCATGTGTGTGGGACATAATTTCAGCAGCTTCAGTAATGGATGGTAAGATTAGCTCCTCAACTATTGCAAAGTTTCATTTCTTCGACAATTTCTTACAGACAGCAAACTTTGAGTATGTTCCTGGACCTGAGGAAGAGCTCTGTGTAGCTCAAAAGCTTGTCCCTCTCACCAACAGAAGTTGGTTCAATAAAACAGGTGTTCTCAACCTTTTTTTTTTCTGAACCCCCCACTTCCCCCACAGGCTATAAAAATTCCATGGCCCACCTCTGCCACAACAACTAATTTTTTGCATCTAAAAGCCAGGGGTGGCATTATGGGGGAGCAAGCAGGGCAATTGCCCATGACCCCACGCCACAGGGGGCACCAGAAAGCTAAATTGCTCAGGCTTCGGCTTCAGCCCCGGGTGGTGAGGCTTCGACTTTCTGCACTGGGTCCTAGTGAATCTAATTCCAGCCCTGCTCGGTGGACCCCCTGAAACCTGCTTGCAGCCTCCCAGGAGCCCTCGGACCCCTAGTTGAGAACTGCTGCAATAAAAGATATTACCTCACCCACCTTGTGTCTCTAATATTCTGGCACAGACTCGGCTGCAACAACACTGCATGCCGCAAACGTTAAGATTTTTTTCTGAAATAGCGTTAACCTTTTGAAAAGTACTTTTCTGCTTTTTGAGGGCAGTTAGCGTCCTTTTAAAAATAATTCTGTAAGTTTCCCAGCATGCGCCTTATGATGTTATTAACTGGCGCTTGAGCAGCTTGTTTGGTTTCATGCTTTCATTACCTAGTATAAATGTTACATAATACACATAATAGATTTAGAAAACTAAGTACACCTGTAAGGACAAAGGGATGATGAAAACTAACCCCTCTGGGTGAAATCCTGGCCCCATTGCAGTCAATGGCAAAATTCACCCTCTGTTTTATTTTCTTGCCCGCAACTTATCTGACTTATCTCTCCCTTTTGGGGAATGGCAATGGTATTTTATTCACAAACTGCAACATGCTACACCCTTTCACACCACAGATATGCTTGGGTGCAATAGCCTGGCAATTATGCACATGATGACACAATCAGGAAATGGGTATGACTCTTTTCCAGGCCAGCCCCACTGGTTGAAAAGTTTTGATGGAGATAAGTTGGTAATTTTGATGTCCGTAACTGGCATTTTCATATTTGATAAAAGTAGGTCTCACAAATATATTACAGGGGCTATAGTTACATTTTGATGAGCTGGGGCTAGTACTTACATACCTCAGTAGGGCATTACAACATTTAATTAATTAATCAGTCACCCCCTTGATGGTTTGGCAGGCTTCCTGCTTCTGATGCACTTAAAAATTTGTTTGCTCTTAGTTTTTGTGTCTTTTGCTAATAGCTCTTGAAATTCCCTTTTGGCCTGCCTAATTATACTTTCACACTTGACTTGCCGGAGTTTATGTACTTTCTATTTTCCTCAGTAGAATTTTACTTCACATTTTTTAAAGATGTCTTTTTTTCACTAACCACCGCTTTTACTCTGTTTAGCCATGGTGGCATTTTTTTGGTCCTTTTACCACTTTTTAAATTTGGGGTTTATATATTATATAATAATAATATATAATAATAATATATATAATAATATAATTATATAGTTTGAGCCTCTATTATGATGTTTTTAAAGAGTTTCCGTGCAGCTTGGAGGCATTTCACTCTTGTGACTGTTCCTTTTAATTAGCTTCATTATTTTTGTGTAGTTCCCCTTTTTGAAGTTAAATTCTGCTATGAAGGTTTTCTTTGCTATTTTCCCCTCTTCAAGGATTAAATTTAATTACATTATGGTTGCTATTACCAAGTGGTTTAGCTATAGTCACCTCTTCGACCGGATCCTGTGCGCCACTTAGTACTAAATGAAGAATGTCTCTCCCCTTGTGGGTTCAAGGACTAGCTGCTCCAAGAAGCAGTCATTAATGGTGTCTAGAAATTTTATCTCTGCACCCCCGTCCTGAGGTGACATGTTCCCAATAAATATGAGGATAGTTGTAATCCACCATTTTTATTGGGTTTCTGTTTTTGTAGCCTCTTTAATCTCTCAGAGCATTTCACAATCACCATCAACATCCTGATTTGGTGCTCAGAAGTATATTCCTACTTCTATAGTCTTATTTATTCAAGCATGGAATTTCTATTCATAGAGTTTCTATGGTACTGTTTAATTCATTTAAGATTTTTACGATATTTGACTATACTTTCTTTCGCACATAATGGCACTCCCCCACCAGCACGACCTACTCTGTCATTCCTATATATTTTGTATGCTGGTATTATTATGTCCAATTGATTATCATCATTGCACCAAATTTCTGTGATGCCTCCTATATCAATACCATTAAATACCAGGCATTCAAGTTCACCCATTTTAGTATTTAGATGTCTCGCATTGTATACAAGCACTTATAAAGTTTGTCAATATTTAGTTGTCTGCCTTCATGTGATGTAATTGAATGGGACTCTTTTTTCATTTGACTGTTTCTCTTCAGTACCTACCTGTATTTTATCAACTTCTATCCTCTCCTCTTTATTAGGATATAGAATAGCACCTTTACTAAATCCTCCCCTAAGGGATTTCTCTGTCTAAACAGTGTGTTCCTCTGCATCTGTTGGCTTTCCTGCATCCCTTATTTAAAAAAAAAAACTCCTTTATGACCTTTTTAATTTTACAAGCTAGCAGTCTGGTTCTGTTTTGTTATAGGTAGAGCCCATGCTTCCTGTATAGGCTTTTCCTTTTCCAAAAGGTCCCCCAGTTCTTAATAAACCTAAATCCACTGAGCACCATCATCTCATCCACACATTGAGACCCTGTAGTTCTGCTTGTCTAACTGGCCCTGTGCTTGGAACTGGAAGCATTTCAGAGAATGCTACCATGGATGTTCTGGACTTTAATCTCTTTTCTCGGAGTCTAAATTTGGCATCCAGAACCCATATCATAACTTTCCCTTTTTTCAATGGTACTTACATGTACCATGACCACTGGCTCCTTCCCAGCACTGCACATAAGTCTATCTAGATGTCTCAAGAGATCCTCAACCTTCACACCTGTCAGGGAATTCACTATGTGGTTCTCCTGGTCATCACATACCCAACTATCTATATTTATAATAAGCAAGTCCTTCATTATTACTATTATCTGTCTCTTCCTAATAACTGGGATATCTAGTTATCTTCCTAATAACTGGGAAGAATATTCTCTGTGTAAGAGGATACCATGATATCATCAGAAAGGAGGGTCCCAACTATGGGATCATTTTCCTGAACTCCAGCTTCATGTTCTCCTTTCTCAAGACTTTCGTCTTCTCTACAGCCCAAAGGCTGTCTGGCTTGGAGAGGGACTGCTCTGCATCCCAGAAAGTCTTGCCTATGTACCTCTCTGTCTCTCTTAGCTCCTCCAGTTCATCCACTCTGGTCTCAAGAGCCCACACTCAGTCTCTGATGACCATGAGTTACTTGCACTGAATGCACACATATACCAGTTGTCCACAAAGCAAGTAGTTATACATTCTGCATTCTGTGCAATAAACTGTATAGCCCCCACTCTGCTCCTGGATTTCTGGCTACATTATTTTTACTCTGTGGCTCACTCTGCAACAGCTCACCCGCTCTGATAGGCAGGATGATAACCAATTACAATGACGAAGTTTCATGCTCTTAAGAGGTCCCTCTTCTTTTCTGCTCTTTCTGTGTCTATTGGTAGCATGTGATTTTTTTTCCCCATACAATTCAGGACAGTTTTCCAGCTAACTGACAGAAACACTTAACAGGAAATACCTGGGGTTTGGGAGCTAAATCCATTCCCCTAGCTCCCTCTGTGATAAGTGTCCAGGAGATGAAGGAACAGTGAGATCTTCCCCTGCGGTCCCATTTCCTGAAGGCACTTTTCTCCACTGTCCAGTGAGCTCCCTAATGTCTCTAGGAGGCTGAACCCAGTCCTCCTCTGGTTTTGTGAACCTCTCTTCAAGATTCTCTGCTTGGTAGCTTTGCAATTCATTACTGTGAAGATAGTTTCTAGATAGCAGCCACATTTGTGTGCTCTCTCTTTGCTGTCCTATAATCCTTCATATTCGGTCATCCACAGCCACAAGGTGGTCTGTAACACCTCTCTCAGGGTTGTTGTTTTTTTTAAAGTCCTATTCTGCTTTCACCAACCCAGGACACCTCCTTTCAGTGTTTCTAGTCCTCGCTGGAACCCAGAAAGGCCATCATGGTGTACCCAGATAAGAAACCTTCAGGCAAATGGATCCCCCTTTTTGCTCCATTCAATTGCTCTTCAGTTAAATATTTAGCAGGAATGCTTCCATCCTCCTGCACAAAAAGATCAGAAAAACATAGCACTATCTTGGGAATCAGTACAGATGGTTTGGGAGAAAAAATGAACTAATGTGCACGATGTTCTAATGATGATTGCAGATTGCCTTACCTCAGAGCATCATGTCTTATGAAACAAATGATGGCATTCAGAAAAATCTCAGGGCTTTAGAGTCAATTATATCAAATCCCAAGTAATAGCGTCTGGAATAAACCAAGATACCTAAAAGTCAGTGCAAGAAAAAACTTTTATTCCATTTGGCAAATACCTTGATAAAGCTTGTAAGTGTCCATATTATCTGCCATCTGGAAAAATTCTGCAATTCATGTTACATGTCTCTATAGAAAAAAGTAGAATGATTGAACAAAATGGGACAAGCTAATAATATCATGGATGGTAGAATAATATCAGTAAAAATTATCCTTTTCCCAAAGATTGTTTTTATTTGCATAGTTCCAATTGAAATAGTTACCAAAGTACTAGAAGAGTTACAGGTTGTTTGTTGGTATTTTTGGTTTGAGAGAGAGAGAGAAACATTTTAAGTAAAAAAGAGTCCTGTGGCACCTTATAGACTAACAGACGTATTGGAACATAAGCTTTCATGGGTGAATACCCACTTTGTCGGATGCATGTCATTTTAAGTGACTATTTCAGTGGACCTGACACCCTACAAGTTAATGGAAATCTATGAAGATGTGTTTGAGTGATGGCTGGAGAGTCTGGAATAAGCCTAACATTTTATCCATATTTGTGGGAGTGATCCAAAGCACAGGATTTTAAACCTCAACCTGAATATAAGAAAAGTGAAAATACAAGTGGCATTGAGAGTACTTTTGGATCTCCCAAATTAAAGAGGCCTAGCTACTCTAGAATACAGAAGTGCTCTTGCACTGTCTAATAGTGTCTAATAGTCTAATAATTAACTGTCTTAATGTGTGCTCTGCAGAATTTTGAGAGAAGAGAGACCCTGGTGATAACAACTTGAGGTCAGAAAGGTGTGGTATTTTCTGGTAATCGAAAATCTCAAAAATTATCTGAAACAGGAGTAAACAGTTGTTTCTTATAGATCAAGCTACCATTTCTAAACTATGAGAAGAAATAAGACAAGAAAAACAAAGACCTGAGAAATTTTGATTTACAACAAAATATTTGCAGTCTGTTTTCTATTAATAGAATGGATGAATATTAAACTTCTAATCTTTTAATAGCTTTGGTTCCAAAAACTTCCCACTGTGCTGTATTGTAATTTGAACTTTCATAATGATTTTTCCTTGTATCTGCCTAAAGTCTGCAAAATAACATTTTAAGAAATCTGTTACTGAACTCTGAATGTTTATATACAGAGCTGTGATCTCCACAGAAGAATCTGTAATTGTAAAGAGAATATGTGTGCCAGAGAATGCCACTAGCCGTCACCTTCAGCCCCCAACTAAAACCTCTCCAACGCATCATCAAGGAGCTACAACCTATCCTGAAGGACGACCCATCACTCTCACAGATCTTGGGAGACAGGCCAGTCCTTGCTTACAGACAGCCCCCCAACCTGAAGCAAATACTCACCAGCAACCACACACCACACAACAGAATCACTAACCCAGGAACCTATTCTTGCAACAAAGCCCAATGCCAACTCTGTCCACATATCTATTCAGGGGACACCATCATAGGACCTAATCGCATCAGCTACGCTATCAGAGGCTCGTTCACCTGCGCATCTACCAATGTGATATATGCCATCGTGTGCCAGCAATGCCCCTCTGCCATGTACATTGGTCAAACTGGACAGTCTCTACGTAAAAGAATAAATGGACACAAATCAGACGTCAAGAATTATAACATTCAAAAACCAGTTGGAGAACACTTCAGTCTCTCTGGTCACTCGATTACAGACCTGAGGGTGGCTATTCTTCAACAAAAAAACTTCAAAAACAGACTCCAACGAGAGACTGCTAAATTGGAATTAATTTGCAAACTGGATACAATTAACTTAGGCTTGAAAAGAGACTGGGAGTGGATGGGTCATTACACAAAGTAAAACTATTTCCCCTTGTTTATTCCGCCCCCCACTATTCCTCAGACGTTCTTGTCAACTGCTGGAAATGGCCCATCTTGATTATCACTACAAAAGGTCCCCCCAACCCCGCTGGTAATAGCTCACCTTAAGTGATCACTCTTGTTACAGTGTGTATGGTAACACCCATTGCTTCATGTTCTCTATGTATATAAATCTCCTGACTGTATTTTCCACTGAATGCATCCAATGAAGTGAGCTGTAGCTCACGAAAGCTTATGCTCAAATAAATTTGTTAGTCTCTAAGGTGCCACAAGTACTCTTTTCTATATTATGGAATATAATGCAAATGACAAAATATACTTACCATGAAAAAGCAAATAACTATTGATCATAGCAAACAATTCAAGTTTTTCTGGCTCCTAACCTAAGCAAAATTCCTATTTAAGCCCAGGTAAGTTTTTCCGAGGTCATTTCTTTCCATTTCTTTCTTCTAACTTCAAGATAAGTACAGAAGAGCTTTAATTGTCTTAAAGAGAAAGGAAGTCAACTGTCACTACTACAAATACTTTCATAATAAATAGGCTGTATTCACTATGCCATCACTTCAGTAAGGGATACTAGATGTGTATTGTTAATAGCTGCTTTTAATAAATCAAAGTTCTTCTCTTCTTCTGTTGTTCCTATTCCTGTAGCAATGGCTTTCTTTTAGTCTGTGATACTTTACTACAATTTCTTTGTAGGGCTAGTGGATTCATCAACAGTCTTCACAAATAATCAGCACATCTAACAGAAAACAGACTATAATTGAATAAAACAGCAAAGGCAATTCTGGTTGATAATTATATCACACAAGGCATAGTAATCATGAGTTCTACGTGGAAATAGCTTCTTTATATAAAGGCAGTATAGTGGCCAACAGAGAAATAGATGACCTCAAGAAATGTCTGGTTTAACAAATGTATATCTTTAAATCGAAAATCTAATTATTTGCCTTAGCGTTTCACTGCTGGGAACTTTAATGCAAGAACATGTTAAGTAAACTTATTATTTCCGTTTTTCGTTTAACCTGTGGGTTATAGTATGACCAATCTGTTTTATATCCTCAATCAACAGATGATTGTATTTGGTAATAATTTATCAAGAATAAAAATCTGTTTTTGAAACTAATCACCTCATCTTAGTCTGCCCTTTTTCAAAACCACCATCTGATATTCATTTTGTCTGCAAGACAAACATACTGATGAAAATGCATCTACCACAGGATATAACCAGTGGAATAAAGCAGTTCCATTCTTTGTATATATTCAGAATATTTTATGTTTTCTCAACAGATGGACCAAATTTCAGTATTAAAGAAAAAATCAATTTTACATAAACAATTTTGAACAAGTACATTTTGCATTTCTGTAGCAAAATGTCCAATGGAATTCGAGGTCAGCTCAGGCCATATCTGAGATGTGAGATTTGAAAAAAATTACTTTTTTTACTGAATTTTCTCTAATGAAAATGATGAAGCTCTGTGTTTAAAACCTATGTTCTAGTTCTGCTTATGGATGTGTGGGCAGGTCCTGTTAAAGTCAGTGGGAGCTATGTGTGCATGTATTTGAAGACTGAATTTGGCCCATAGTGTTTAAATATTTACTTTTTAAAATGTTTCTTGTCTTCAAAAAATATTCTCCAGTAATGGGAACTGAATTCATTTAAAAAGAAGTGCAGAAGGAAGATACATCTGTCTACGGATGTTGCAGTATGAACCTCCCACACTCCCAGTTATCTGACCTGCCAGAACTCCCTTCGGAATATGAAGTATCTAAATCTTCCAAGCATCCATTTCTTGCACCTTTCCAGAATTCCCAGTAATACTAAAGTATAAGCTTGCTACAGCAAGCGCTCCACGTGCAGAGCACCTGCAAATGAGTTTCCTGTTTGCTGAGCACTGATTGGATCATGCCCATGTTCCGTAATCTTCTGAAATAAAATTTTGTCCCCTTAGGACTAAATTGAGAACACCAAACTCATTTTAATTTGGAGCTCAAAGTAGATTTAGACTCTCTTCTCTGGAAGAGCTGGGGGTTGGTTGGGAGTTTTTTATGAAAGTTTTTTTGTGAAAAATGCTGATTCATCAAAACCAAAACTTTTTGTGAAAAGATATTTGTTTTGACTAAACTTTTGTAAGGAAGGATTCTTGGGGCCACAGTGGAATTTCTGGTGAGAGAGAAACCCACCCCAGAATAGCCAATAGTCTAGTCATTAGGATTATAGCTATCTCTGACCAATGAATATTTATTTATTTATGCAAAATGACTGCACCGCACCTTTAAGGGGCAGGGTGGGGAATTTGGCTGGCTGGCCGAATGAAGGAAACCGTGCTTTTTGCCTGGTGGCCTGGGGGGAGGAAAACAGCTGCAAAAGGAGACTGGGGCCAGCCTGGCAACACCGACTTATCTCTTGGGAACTGGATGGGCAGAAAGGTTTAAAGGGGGCAGCTCTTTGTCCTGCTTTGAGCAGGGGGTTGGACTAGATGACCTTCTGGGGTCCCTTCCAACCCTGATATTCTATGATTCTATGATTCTATGAAGTCCCCTTTTACATGGAGCAGGCTGAAGTAGCACCCACCGTCCCTCCCCTTTAGGTAGTGAAATACCAGGTTCGGACAAGACCTGCTGTGAGCATTACGCTAGCCACCTCTTTTTAGTGGGGCTAGGAAGGAATTTTTCCCTTACCACCAGATTGGCCTGGGTGCAGTTGGGGTTTTTTCGCTTTCCTCACAGCAGGCTCAGGAAGGGCTCTGTTCATGCAGTAGGCTATATGTCACAACTCATTAGGTAAGTATGTGGCAGTGAAGGTCCAGTGAAGATACTCCATAGGGAAGGTATACAATGACCAGATAAATGGATTGGAAACGGACTTAAAAAGGACAGGTTTGTTAAAGGGGGGAGGTGGGGACTCTTATGATGGTTACAGCAGGTAGCCAACCCCCCTTTCTTATAGCCCACCTTAACCCTCCTACGAGGGGGAGGGGGAATGCATAGTAAGTTCCCAGCAGTGAATTGGCCGGGGGTGGGGCCCAGATGGAAAAAAAGAGGGAGCTGGCAGAAGCCCACCCAGATAGTTATGGAATAAACATGGGGTTACCTACATTATACACTTTCATCTGTCGGGTAGTCCCAGACATCTAATAATAAAGTTGCGGCCTGATTAAATCTATATCAAATGTCTCCTATCCCTTTGGTATAGCTGGACAATGGAACAACTCCAAAGGAGAGATTGACTGGGCTGTTCGGTAGTGTCTCTGTCTTACTTTTGCGAAAGATTTCAAAAAGACTCAGTTTTGTTCTGAATTGGAATGAAAACAAATGCCAAATCTCAGAATTTTTCATGAAACAGAAATGTTGTTTTCCAACCAGTCAAGTCCTTACTCATTGTAAGATCTTTATAGAGTAATAAACTCTAAGGTAAATCTCAAAAGGGGAAATAAACCTTTAAAGAAATATCATGTATGTCATTATTTTTAGTTTTTAAGAAGCACTTGTAAAGTAATTGGAGTTCTTCCAGTGTTCATTCTTTCCCAACTCTGCTGTACTTTAAAAAAAAAAAAATCCAAACTTTTCCCCATGGAAGTAATGAAGTACAGTCAAAATTAGGAAGCTGGGGACTTTTGTTTTTCAAGGTACCATGTCTGTATGTATTTGTCATGTTATATCACAGACTATCTAGGTAGCAGTAGTAATGTATTATTCAATATTGACTGGAGCAATTTTGCAGTAACCAGTGTTTAGCAACAATTTTCAAAAGCAGTTTGTTTCAATGATTGTTATTTTCTCTAGACTTTTTTTTAACAAAACCTCAACTAAAGGACTCCCCTCCCCCCCCAATTTTACTAGTGTGTTGGCCATGATACCAACTGTATTTCATCTGACAAGAAGTTGAAAAAAAGAAAAAGCTTTGGAAAACAAAGAAGCTGAAAAATGAAATACAGCTGTTTGCACACAAATAAAAAACAGGAGGCCTAAAATCCTTACCAGAGATTGGGTGGATTATTTGAAATGTGGCTCATTGTTTTGTAATAATCACCATTTATTTTTATCCATTACAATGAACACTGACAAACTATTGGAAACAACTTTAGCAATCCACTTGTATAAGGAACTGGGAATGTGAACATGCCTTTAACTTTTATTTTTACAACTTATATGTCAGGGGCCCTATGAACACAAAACTGCAAATGTTCAAAAAAAGCCATTTTATAGATTTATATACACAATATTTGGCTTTATATACTACTTTTCAAATTTCAGAGATCCCAAAGTCTTTTACAAAGCAACATGCTAGCTATTGGTAGTATACTGGGTAGGCAAATGTGGCATCCAGCTTGAGCTCAGCAATAGGCTCTCACACAGCTTTGGACATATTTAGGTCCTTTTTTATTGAGAGAGGAAATGTTGGCCAGGACACTGGGATTATTCCCCCCCATCTCCACCCTCCAAAAAAAGACAAGGCATGAGATCAATTTCCACTTGAACAGCAACCAAACATAGGCAAGGATTTACAACTCTGCCATATATCACATCACAGCAGGCTAAAATCTGGAGTTACAGTTCTCACCTCGGAATATTTGTTTTGAATCTGTATAACAAGTTGTTCAGCCATTTTTAGTTATAAGGCGACAAAAGTAAATACTTTCCCTTTTTCTTTTAACTAATAATATTCTAGCATCAGGCTATCCAAATGAATGGTGTAAGGCCACATCGTTGAAAATAAAAAACTTCAACAAACTTTAATGCAGCCAGAGCCTTCACACAAAAGTGCTTATCTTCCCTAGAGCTGGCAACAGGTGGTGGCACCCCCAAAATATGCCAAACCTATGCACAACCCAGCTAGTGGGGATGGGGGAATCCCATTACAATATCTATATTAAATTGCATTTTGCAGGCTATTGTTCTATAATCTATGAACTTGTATGGCCCCATTACCGTATTATCTGTTGAGCTATAATGATGATTTGACCCTTATATTCATACTGCTCAATTATTTAAATTATTTGTAGAAAGCAGTTCCCATTGCATCCACACTGTAGCTCCTGGTATATAGGGCAGGAATGGATGTGGTTGAAAAATACTGTATTCCTTCAATTCCCCGCTAGTGGCTATCCCCAGTATTAGAATGGAAGTCAGTAAAGGAATTGGGGCAGCAGGGGTGTTTATAGCAGCTTGTTCAAATAAGCCTATTTCATTACAGCAAGCTAATTCAATGTTGTAAGGACTGGTGGCTAGAACATATGAACAAGAGAGAGAAATATTTTTTCCTTGAAACTGGTGTTCGCAAATCTGATCTAACCTAGAATATTTAAATATGGACTCGTAATTATTTTTCACATAAATGTAATATAATGTGTTTGAAAACTATTTTTTTCTTCATACAGTTCAGTGTGCAAAATATATATGGCCAATTTTTTGACTTCTAAATTATACATGCAAAACTGGGAACTTGGGAGTAAAAAATTCACATAATTTCCTTTTAATTTCCTCAAAGATGAAAAGAGAGCTGAATCTTAATTATTTTAAGGTCATTTTGATACACATGCGGTGTGCTCATTAAGCTGCTAAGTATCATGTCACATTTTTTGGAAAAGGAGGTGGTACTGGCAATATTTTTTTATAGTGATCAGAACTTTTTGTGCCCAAAATATTGTGGAACAAATGTAATGGATGATAATTTCTCTAGTCATTTTTGGATGAACTGTCAGAAATATGAATGAAGAATGGCACTTCTGTGAGGTGTACAAAAAAACCTGATAAAGTCAACAAGAGCCTATTGTGGTGGTGTGAATGCAGGACTAGGAACTACTGGGGAACGCCACATAACATCTCAGACTCTGCCTTTCCATCCAGTGAGGATAATGTGGACTTGCCTACTTCTCACAGGTACTGCTTGTATCTTTATATAAGTTTGTTAATACTCAGCTACCACAGTGATAAGTGCATTTCAACTACCTAAATAGCTAGAAAGATAGAGGTTGAGTATCTTCAACTGTCATTAAAGTTCATGGGAATTGAGGGCCCTCACCCCTAGTGCCTTTGTGAAAGTCCCTTTTAAATCATATTTGTTAGTTGAAAGTTTTTTCTAGACATAGTTGAAATTATATACGAATACATGGGTCTATGCTGTAATAAGTGCCTGGAACGGGAATAAATTATTCATCTGTGTGTTTACAGTTTCAGTTATCGCATTTTAATATACCTTGGCATTTACTGTATTAATGGACAAATATTCACATTTAGGCTAATTCTTAAGAAAATATTACTTTATAATGAACCCCAGTAATGACTCCTTATGAGAGGAGTAGGTGTTTTAAGAGGCCCATGTGAGATGGAAAGAGTGGTACATTGAAGGTATGGCGAAGTACGTGAATAGGATGGCAGTGGAGGAAAATATGTGTCTGGGAGCAATGTTTTTCTGAGCACTGATGAAAAATAATCTGGCAAAGAAGAGTGAAGCTCCTATGCCAAGTTGAATGCAAAGCCACTAAAGAAACTTTTGGAACTCCAGTACATGTTTTGTGGAGTTTCCTTTTCAGTGTGTTTGCACATCTTAGGGAGCAGCTTGTCACAATTGGAATGGAGTCCTTCTGTACTTGACCTCTTGTACTATAACTATTGTACAGATTTACCTCAGGAATAGACAGTGGGTTAGGTAAACTCATACTGTGTATGGTCAGTCAGCATATACCACTGTTACCACCAAATATTTTTCCTTCCCCCCCAAACAGTGTCTAGCAAACCTTGCAATTGCACAGAAAATGTTTCCATTCACTCCACATCAATCCTTATAAGACTAATGGAGAAACAGTCTTAGTATAGGCTTAAACTATCCAAACTGTTTCAAGTGCCTAAAAATACCTACCATGGCCCAAATCCTGCTGTCTTTATACCAGCAACCCCATTGCAATAAGCCCTATGATAAAGCTACACATGTGAGTAAGGCAATCAGGCTTTTTAAAATCTGAACACCAAGGAGGGAGAAGAATTTTTAAGATATTGATAAGTAAAGTGATGAGATGAAATTAAGAAAGAGAATACATAAGATGAGAATTAGGAAAATCTTTCACCTAGTAAGATCAACAAAGTGCAATAATGTCCCATGTGTAATGAAAGATTAGGACAATAGGAAACAATCCCTCATTGATAAAGGTGCTAGACCTTTATAGGTGTCTGCCAGCTCTATCTATGATGATGTGCCACCTCAACTTCCAGCTTAAATTTGGCATTTATAGCAATACAGATTAGAATTTTTTTTAAAGGGAACAGATTCTTTTCTATAGAAAAATGGGCTACTAGCAGTGTGGTGGATCCCACTGACTGGTCTCCTGATGGCTTTGAACTGCCTTTGGGTCTCTCATGTGATTATATGACTGTGGGACTGGCTAGATAATGCTTCCTCTGGGAGCAATTTAACCTTTAATTTTGAGGAATTTGTGCTGATTACATATCTATGTAGATCAGTAATATATTGTGGTTTGTGCTTTGCATATTTATTATCTGTTTCTACATATATTTAAAATTGAATCTGTGTTATATGAAATCAACATATTGCCTTCAAAGACCACCTACAATCAAGATTCTGACATCATGTTTTTCTTGAAAGTCAGTATGATAAATTGCACAAATCATGCTTTCCAGCCCTTTTACTGTTCTTACTAGTGAGCAGTTTGCTAATCAGACAGAAGAGCAATAATTGCAACAGTGCTCCCTGGATGCAAAAACATAGATTTTACATATGTTGTATTCATTCTTTTATTTTGTATGAACAGTTGGAATTTTTCACTGTTCTTTCTTAATGATCTCAATCCCCACTTGGCTTCCTGACTTCATAATGACTTAAAGATTTTAAGGATTTAAATTTTTCTAGACCTTTTCCTTTATACTATTTTCATTTCTACCTTTGATTTTAATGGTGTCTCAAGAAAAATGAATGATCAGTTGCTACTTCTAATAAATATTGTAGTTTTATTTCTTTTGCATGTGTTCTGCAATACAGAGGATTTGTAAGGATTAATTAATACTACTTTGTGTATTACTGTAGCTATTGGTCCCAATTAAATTCATTAAAATCTCTAAGTATTAACGGGTGCCATAAAAACAGGATTCCGATTCAGCTATTTTAGTAATGCCTTAACATCAACCCACATCGTCATAAAATACAGGGATATAATGTTGTGTTTTGGATTGTATTTTTTAGGTTACATTGTTTTTTCTTCTAAACTTTTAACAAGCTTAAACCAGACCACTTTAAAGTATTTAGAATTTTGGGAAAGGAGTGACATTTATTTCATAATTCAAAGTAATTTTTATCCTAGAATAAATAATAGCCTTATTAATGGTTTTCACACATTACATTTTATAATCTAAAAAGTTTTACGTATTTATGAGTTTCCGGACACAAGTATCTGTTTCACTGCCATAGGAGATACGGATTCTTAAGAAGACAAAAGAAATTAGAGGAACAAACAAAACAGCTATCTTGCATTGCTCAAGTTAGGTGTAGGTAGGGTTTTTGTGACCTATTTTGGGCTCTGATTATTATTTTTTATTTGTATTGTAGTAACAACCAGAGGACAAAACCAAGATGCATTGTGATGGGTGCTATACCAACACATAGCAAGAGACAATCCCTGCCCTGAAGAGGTTACAAGCTAAATAAACAAGACAGACTAAAGGTGGGAGGGAAAACTGATGGATAAAGAAGTGAAGTAACACACACACACATCCAGGAATAGAACCTAGATCTTCTTATGCCAAGTCCAGTGCCCTATCCATTAAATCATACTGCTTCTGATGGTTCAACCACTTGAATTCAGTGGGACCACTCTTGTGGTTGAATTACTCAGACATTGCAGGATTGGAGCTTTAATGTGTAGCAAACTCCATCATAAAATGTTGTAATTTGTTACTAACAATGTAAGATATTAGGGCCAGATTGGGATACCTTTGTTCTGGCTGAGCAGTTCCTTACTCCACAAGAAGTCCTATTGACTTCAGTGGATGTAATCATGATGTAGGATAGCATTCAACATGAGCAAGATTATCCCAAACTATTTATGCTAAGTGTTGAAATGTATTATTATTCATACTGTCCAAATAATATTCTCTCTGAAGTTTGGTTTATAGATAGTGGACCTGATTCTGTTTCTCTGCCCTCCAAATTCTCATTGACTGTAAAAGAAACCTTGCTTTCATTGGTCAAGACATGCCCATTGTGGCCAAGGCGCAAGAACATGTTTATTTTAAGGTTTTGCTAAAGAACTGAATGGACTGTACACGTCATATGTTTCACAGTTGCTATTCCGATTCTTTTGTGATTCTAATTGTGATCTTTAGTCGAAGTCCCTGTATGTTCTGTGTTTACATGAAAGGCCTTTAATAGTCAGAGCACTCTCCTGTGCTTCTTGTGTGGTGATATGAAATTTGTTTTTTTTTCATAATAGGAAATCTGAATCTCAGAATGCTTTTTAAGGTTAAGAACTTCTCATAATAACAATTTCCTGGCAGGAACTAGACCTGGTCAGGAACTGAAAATGCTGATTTGTTAAAACTGAAATTGCTCATGGGAAAAGGTTGGTTTTAACAAATCTCCCAATTCAAAATTTTTTTGAAAAGAAAGTTTCAAAATTCTCAAAATGTCCAGTTTTGATATTTTCTAAATGAAGTTTCATTCTTTGGTTTCAAATGATTTTTTTGTTTTGCAATTTTAATTAATTTATACTAAACAATTTTTTAAAAGGTTAAAATGTTGAAATCAATATGAAACATTTTTGAAATTATCAAAACCAAACATTGATATGATTGATTTGATCTGAAATTTTCTTTGGATTATCAATTCACCAAAAAAATGTTGTGATTTTGACTTTTTGGATTAAGTCTGGACGGGAAACTTTTTCAAAATCTGGAAAATTCTTATGGGACAGGAAAACCATTTCCCATCCAACAAAAGAAGTGAATGATTCATATCATGTGACTGTTTGAACAAGATCACCATGGTCAGTTTTAAGTTATATAAAGGTTAAAAACCTCATTGCCTCGTTTTAAACAGTTGCTACTTTTCCACTCAGATTAAAGTGTAAAGTATTTAAATAGTCAACACTGAGGCATATGTTCAGTACTAACTTTAAAAATCTTGATTGGATAATATAGCAATGAGCGATTGTTACTAGCCCAGAACTCAGTTTTGCTCATCTTGGGATTCTGGCATGGGTGATTTTTGTGGAAAAACTACATGGAGATGGGGGAGGGAAAAGGAAATATATCTCTGTTAGATTAATATTTATTAATGGCAGGTGTTTGAAATTGCTCAGGAGGGTTGTAACCATAGCCTAACTCCCAGGGAGATGGATTAGTGGGCAGGTGATGCAGTCATGAATATCAAATTCCTCTTCAATTTTTCACCTGGATACCACCTCCATATATATGGGGTGTGAGCCTGTGCATCCACATATCCTGCAAAAATCCCAGATAGCTGTATTTTTGTTGATATATGAACAGTTCGTTACATATGGAGGAAAATAAAACATTCATGAATTATGAAATATTGTATAGGCATCCATACAATAATCCTAATTATGAAATTATGAATAAATCCTAATTATGAAAACATAGCTCTGACATTACTCATTATTTATAAAATAAGCTTTTACCTAATAGTGACTATCTCACTTTAAAAGTAAGAAACAGAAGAATATTCACAGCATTTTAATTAGAAGGACTACAATCTTTATTGTAATCAAGATCAACTGTATAATGAATGGCAGTTCGTATCTCTATTGTCCCAACTGTCCTCAGACCAGGAATTAAAGCTGGGTCTGCTCTGTGCCAGTGAAGACCATTACTTTCCCAGATGGCTTGTGTATGTGTGTGCTTTAAAGCCGCAGTACATGTAAGTGAGCATGCTTTCCTACACGGGGGATAATGTGATCATAATTCTAGCAACGTGGCCTGCAAGTTGAAAAAGTTAGTTATTGCAGCCTGACACATATGCTTCATTTGGGGGGACTTTTTCTAATTTTGTTTTCTTGCATGTTCATTTATCTTACTCCTTTTACTCCTCCTGTTTAAAACAATTAATCAAAATCCCCAATAGCTTTTAAACAGTCTTTGTTACTAAAGCGTATAATGTGCCTTTAAAAAAAATACTGGAAAATTGTATTTTCACAATGGGCTTAATCTAAAGCTGGCCACTGCAGTGAGAGGGGGGAAAAGATGATCTCCAGTCAGCTCTCTGTTAGAAGAAGGAGTACTTGTGGCTCCTTAGAGACTAACAAATGCATTTGAGCACAAGCTTTTATGGGCTAAAGCCCACTTCATCAGCTGCATGCAGTGGAAAATAAGGTGGAAAGATGTATATATACAGAGAACATGAAAAAATGGGGGTTACCATACCAGCTCTAATGAGACTATTCAATTAAGGGATACTGTTCTTGAAGGCTTGTAGTCCATGTTTATGTGGAATGTTGGTTTAGAGGGTTTTTACATCCATAGTGGCCTGGATAGTGTTTTCTGGAAGATCACCAATGGATTGTAGTTTCCTCAGGAAGTCAGTGTGTCTCGAAGATAGCTAGGAGTGCGGGTAGCGTAGGGCCTGAGGAATGAGTCTACATAGCCAGACAATCCTGCTGTCAGGGTGCCAGTGCCTGAGATAATGGGGCATCCAGGATTTCTAGGTTTATGGATCTTGGGTAGCAGACAGAATATCCCTCATTGGGGTTCTAGGGGTGTGTCTGTGCAGATTTGTTCTTGTGCTTTTTCAGGGAGTTTCTTGAGCAGATAGTGTAGTTTCTTTTGGTAACCCTCAGTGGGATCAGAGGGTAATGGCCTGTAGAATGTGGTTTAGAGAGCTGCCTAGCAGCTTCTTGTTCATATTCCGACCTATTCCTGATGATGACAGCACCTCCTTTGTCAGCATTTTTGATTATGATGTCAGAGTTGATGTTACAGACAGGAACAGTATCCCTGATAATGTCATGGCAAACCTGGTGGCTGAACTTTGTGACTTTGTCCTCACCCATAACTATTTCACATTTGGGGACAATATATGCCTTCAAGTCAGCGGCACTGCTGTGGGTACCCACATGGCCCCACAGTATGCCAACATTTTTGTGGCTGACTTAGAACAATGCTTCCTCAGCTCTCATCCCCAAACCCTCTACTTGTGCTACACTGATGACGACATCATCTGGATCCATGAAAAAGAAGTCCTTGAGGAATTCCAACATGATTTCAACAATTTCCATCCCACCATCAACCTCAGCCTGGACCAGTCCACACAAGATATCCACTTCCTGGACACTATAGTGCTAATAAGCGATGGTCACATAAACACCACCCTATACCGGAAACCTATTGACCGCTATACTTACCTACATGCCTCCAGCTTTCATCCAGACCACACCACACAATCCATTGTCTACAGCTAAGCTCTAAGATACAACCACATTTGCTCCAACCCCTCAGACAGAGACAAACATCTACAAGATCTCTATCCAGCATTCTTACAACTACAATACTCACGTGCTGAAGTGAAGAAACAAATTGACCGAGCCAGAAGAGTACCTAGAAGTCACCTACTATAGGACAGGCCCAAAAAAGAAAGTAACAGAACGTCACTAGCCGTCACCTTCAGCCCCCAACTAAAACCTCTCCAGCACATCATCAAAGATCTACAAGCTGCCCTGAAGGACGATCCCTCACTCTCACAGATTTTGGGAGATGGCCAGTCCTTGCTAACAGACAGCCCTCCAACCTGAAGCAAATACCCTCCAACAACCACACGCCACACAACAAAAACACTAACCCAGGAACCTATCCTTGCAACAAAGCCCGTTGCCAACTCTGTCCACATATCTATTCAAGGGACACTATCATAGGACCTAATCACATCAGCCACACTATCAGAAGCTTGTTCACCTGCACATCTACCAATGTGATATATGCCATCATGTGCCAGCAATGCCCCTCTGCCATGTACATTGGCCAAACTGGACAGCCTCTACGCAAAAGAGTAAATGGACACAAATCAGACATCAAGAATTATAACATTCAAAAATCAGTCGGAGAACACTTCAACCTCCCTGGACACTCAATTACAGACCTAAAAGTTGCAGTTCTTCAACAAAAAAACTTCAAAAACAGACTCCAATGAGAAAGTGCAGAACTGGAATTCATTTGCATCCATCTCATTTACATAGTAGGTGTATAGATACCACTTACAGAAATGATTGATGTGAAGATCAGACAAGTGATATAATACTGTATTTTTTAGGGGGATATATACATGGGTAGGACATCTCCCAAGTGGCCCAGCCAGACAGTCATATTCCAGCATTGCAATCAGTCTCCGAAATCACGTTGATAATTAGCTTTGATAGTAGCAAAGACGTTTGCACACTGGGGGAATAAATATTATGACCTACATTTTCCCAAAGTGATAGTTATTTTGGGTATCTCAGTTTCTGGGTATCCACCTTGAGAGATCTGAAAGCAGCCTCAGTTTCAGAGCACAGGTTTTCACCAATACTTTAAAGCAGGGGTTCTCAAACTGGGGGTCGGGACCCCTCAGATAGTCACGAGGTTATTACATGGGGGGTTGCGAGCTGTCAGCTTTCACCCCAAACCCTGCTTTGTCTCCAGCATTTATATTGATGTTAAATATATAAAAAAGTGTTTAATTGATAAGGTGGGGAGGTTGCACTCAGAGGCTTGCTATGTGAAAGGGGTCACCAGTACAAAAATTTAAGAACCGCTGCTTTAAAGCAACTCAGGTTGGGCACCTGAAAATAAAGGCATCCAAAATCGCTAGTCAATTTTGAAAATTTAGACTACATCAACACATATTAATTTGAAGGATTACATATTGTATATTACAGTAAATGAAAATACGTTTTAATACAAAGATAATTGTCACTATAGTTAATATAAGAGCAACCAAACACTTTGAAACAAAATAAAAATATTACCCTTTCTAAACAAAACATTAACAAGTGAGACATTTTCCGTCTTGTGAGGAATACGGTTTACCAGTGTTTCATATATACTGTAATCTCTGTACTTTATTGTAGCGCCTATCAATATGAAGTTAATCACGGGTGATCTCAGGTTCAGTTACTATACAATTCTCTTTTAATGAGAGAAGCCACTAATTTATTTAAATACACAATACAGACCGCTTGTGGTGTTGGTCATCTTGATTTGGGGGATTTGTTTAAAGAACAAATCAGGACATGCGGGACATGTTGTTGTTTTTTTTAAAAAAGATCCTGTAAAATTACTCTCTGAGTTGAGCCCAATCTTTTCTGTAATTTTTTCAGTCAAAAAATTTAATGAATTTACAAAGCTCTAAAGGTTTCCTATGTGGGTTCCCATTTGGGTCCAATCTCGCAAATCCTTACTCATGCAAGGATTACTCATATGAGTAAATGTTTTCTAGATCTGGGCTGTGTTTGTAATTTATTTGCTATATTTTGTTATCTTTTTAGTAATAGCATATTTTTAAAAGGATCCCCTACCTACTATACAATTTCTAGACACAGCCTTGTACTATTTATATGGTGATCTGCACTTATTTTCTACCAAAAAAAACCCCAGCAAAATGAATTAGGGACAGCACAAAAAAAGAACTGTAAAAAAATGTTTGATTGTTGCTTAAAGCCAGACAGACACATGTAAAAACAATAATAAATATGTATCCAGCCAATCTAATATGCTTGTTTGGGCAATTTTTGGCTGGAAAAGCATAAGTGAGTAATTAGATAGTTGCTGCCTTGATTGAGCTTAATAGGAAACATTTCAATTAGGCTAAAACTACATAGAGAGGAAGTAGGCTTTATAAAGGGAAACATTCTTTGTCATGCAACTGTCAGCTTTTGCCCACACTAAGAGATGGGATTAAGTGGATCTATGCAAAGGAAGCAAAAAAAGAAATGATTGCAGTAATTAGACTTATACTTAAACACTGTGTCTTCTGATATAATTTCTTGATGATTCCAGCTTCGATAACATAGCTCTTATAACCTCTTCCATGGATTTAAGGCCATAATTTGTTACAGGCAGGGAGTTTGTTTCTGCTTTTAAAAAAAGAGACACTTTCTCTTTCTGTATATTCTAACATTTTTCTGTTTGCCCCAAGCTACCTACACTGCAAAGAGTGATCAGAAGAACCATTTGGGGCGAGTTTATATATAGTTGGTGTTTTTATAGTATATCTAAGGTTAAAATGTCCAAGTAGGACACTCTCCAGATTAAAACAGTCTCCATGAAGGGCTGAGATTGTGGAGATGACTCCTCCTTCAGGAAGTCGTTTCTCCATCCGTAGCAGAGGCATAATACCTAAACTGGTATTGTATGGCTTTCTATGCCTGTTCTTACAGGGGTGGAGTCACAGACTCCATATATGGCAATCCGGCTCACGGGAATTTTGTCAACGCTGAGGCCATCCCTAGCCTCCCAACAACAATTAGGGGAGCAAGTACTTCCATGACTGACTGATACATTAAAACAAAATTGACCTGATGTTGTCTGTCTGTTTCCTTCTGCCCTCACCCCCCATGATGGGGTCACCTACAGGGTTATATTAGTCGTAGTTCTGTCATAACTCCTGTAGGTTGCATAGCTTGAGTAGTGGAGAATGGAAAGACGGAGACAGACAGATGACTGAAGCACAGGGAGTTGCAGTTGTGCAAGAGGTAGGAAGCTCATTTACAGTATGTGGGTTCTGCTCCATAACTACCTGCTGTGGAAATAGGGTTATTTTCCTTTCATCGACCTGCTGCAATGGGCTGAACTTTCCCCTGGATAAATCAGTTGCTGAACAGCCATTTGCACCCTTGAAAATAGAAAATATTTCCAGCTGGATAGACCCTGAAATGAGTAAAAATGGCTGTCTTTTATTTACTGCCGCATTGTTAGACTACCCTAGTTCTGTACAATGTTCCCAGTAAGTTATGACAGATATTCCCTTTCATGTAGCAGAAATGTGCTAAGCTAAGCAGGATCATGCTGGGTTAATACTGTGATTAATTACTTTCAAGGGGCATGTGGGTGCTGCAAGAAGTGCTGTTGGTGATTCAGAAGGTGGTAGTCTGCCCTCTGAGTATTGGATCATTGACCCGGCATGAATCGACAGTCTGAAACATTCTGGTAGCTCACAATAAAGGTGCAAAAATAATTATTTTTGTATTAAGGAAATCATTTTAAAATACGCTTCAGAAGCATTTAACTTTCTGACACTAACTTCAAGGGAAACCTGGAAGCTGTCTAATAGAATGACTCCTGCCAGTCTGTATTTGGGTTCTGGGAGGTGCAGAGGGCACTCAGTCCATTGAGCATGAAATTGCAGAACTCGGGGGAAGGCTCACTTTACCTGCTTAAAATCAGAATGAAATAAGTGTTGATGTGACCTCACCAACTGAGACAAGACAATAGCCATTTTCAGTTGCATGTATTAAAGCTTACTGTACAGGCTAGGGTACAGAGGCTAATTAGTGTAAACAGAGAATAATAATGATCAGATTTTATGTTTTTTCTGTGTAAAAGTTTAACAAAAATAAAGTTTCATTTGGCATGCATGGAAAACTAGGTAGAATTTGCATATTTTCACATAGTACAGCAACTAACTCCTATTGAGATCATTGTGGGATTGTTGCTGTTGCTGTTTAAGCCTGGTGTCGAGTTTGTTTAGCCTGGAAATACTTGGCCTGAGGTAAAGAATCATTGGAGGTTTGCACATCTGCAGTTATAATTTAGTAATTTGTGTTTGCATGATGTATGACAAATTGACTAATGAATGCCCTAAAGAGAAATGCCAGCCTGGCATTTCATAGGCAGCAATCTTATGGTAATACTCAGGTGTACTGTCTACCCTAAAGGACAGAAATTACTCCACTGCTCCATTACATTTTGTATTTCACTTAGGTTTGAAGTATATGTATAGTCTTTTTTCCAGGAGCTGCTTTTAGATGGAGTTCTGCATTATGACAGAAGCTTGACTTGCTGCCAGAAAAGTTGGAAATGGAGGCAACTTAAAATAAATACTGATGGTATTTCTCTCTCTTTCTTTTTCTTTTTTTTTTTCATTTCTTTTTTTTTTTTTTTTTAAGGAAAGGCATATGTTCATATCCTAGCTTATCCCAATAGAGGGTCAATTACAACCAGTTGGCTGCAAATCCAATCCAAGAAAAATACTGAGTAAAGAAACTGCAGCAGCAGGTACCAAGGGCCTCTAGTACAGTCATTCACTCCCAGTACATGTGAAATGTGAACATAAAGCCTACGGGTAAGATATTTTTAGGTCTTGTGTTTCCCAAGATATCCCAAAATGAATCAATACATTAAGCAGACATTTTTGCATAGTTAGGTATTTTCCTGGATAGTCTTTTAAATGTCCACAATGGAATGAGCTCTTTTATGTGAATCGTGAGAATAGAACAATATCTTATTTAGAAAAATCCGCCTGGCCAAGTGCTCAGTATAGGACATAGTCTGCAACATGTGTTTATAGGGCTGAAACATCTAACCTTTGGAGCCAAATTTAAAAAAATAAATGAATAAGAATGTACAATGGTATACATGAATGGGATTAAATTTTATGTTTACAGAAGTGGTCCATTTTCTGAATTTTGTTCTGGAATTCCCAGAAATGAAGACTGGCGTGTACATATTAGGATACACACATAAACACGTCCCCACCCATCACAATCTCTCCGTTATCTGAGGTCACACACTTAAATAGATCCAGTTCATATTCATCGGCTGTACAAACTGGGGGGAGGTAAAGGACTATATGCAAAATACGGGTTTTTTTTTAATATTGCACATGCACAGCCTGGCATCATGCTGATGTTACCAAGATGATTCTCCTTCTCCTCTTCTAACTTTTTGTGCCAGACCAGGTTCTCATACACACATTTTATGTCAGATCTACCTTGCTGAAATGATGGTGAAAAGAATTGTAATACTCCAAGTCAACAAAGGTCAGCATCAATAAATTGTGTGCCAGCATTTTTGTCAGACTGGCATTAAAACGATGGTCACAGGACAGATAGATTAGAATTTAGACCAGGTCAAGCAGGCTGGACACAGATCAGCAGTATCTCTCCACACATAACATTCACACCTGAACTTTGCCTACTCTTTTAATGAAATATCATACAGACCAGTTGCGGGAGTAGAGAGAGAAGTTTCACCTCTCTAAGTCTAAACATTTACGGACTTGACTTGTACTCTGTGGCTAGGCAGTCATAGGACCGGAGAGAGAGCGTTTCTACCAAAGGAATCACAGACAGAGAGTAACAGCAGTGTTTATGAGACCAATAAACTAGTTTGAAGTGGGTTCCCTTCCATTCCCAGCTTCACCCAGACCATTTTTCATCAGTACATACCTACTACTCATTGTCACTTGTGCTCCATGGGTGCATACTCATCTGTTTCCCAATAAACAACTAGAGCTGATTAAAAAAAAAAAGTGATTATGCTGGAATTGAAATGTCATGGGAATTATGATAATTTTTTTTGCTGGGAAAAACTGAAAATGAATTGTTTTGATAAGCTAACAGCATGTCATTTTGATAAGATTAAAGAGTTTCATTTTGACTTTTATTTAGATTATTTTTTTCAATGTTTATATTATCATGGTGGTAATATATTATTATATTTAATATGATATATAATATTATATGCAAAAACACATCAAAAGAGCAATAAGGTCCCAAAGTAAAGCACTCAAAAATTAAGAAATGACAAAATTAAGACTGCCTGGGCAACGTTAATTGGGCCCTTGGGTGCTTATGCATGGTCTTTAATTACATGAACACATGCATTGCCCAGGCAGTCCTATCTCTGTGGGGATGGGGCATATGCAGTCCAGTCAAATGTAGGAGCTGTGAAGAGATGGCCCATGCTCATTTGCTCAGTGCACAGAATGGTCAGCACTAGGAGCTGTGAGGACCTAACCTTCAGAAATTTTAGCTGTTAATTTCTTGTAAGTCTCTACTGAGTGTGTAAATGCAATTTTTAAAGGCTTATCGCTTGGAAAAATTCAGATGAATTTTCAGAGAGACAGCACAAGGCACATTTCTAACACAAATGATACCTTCTTCCCTATTTCAAGTCCATGTTCTAAATCACAGGTGTGTTGTGGTGGAGGTGTTGTATTGAAAAACAATGTATTTTTCCATAACCACATTCTCTGTTTTGGCTGAAATTTTCCAAAAGTATACAACCTGAGGCAGATACCCAGAATGGAAAATTTCAGCCCAAATGGTTGAAGTTTGGGACAGTTATAAGCAACTCAAAACAAGGTCTTATAATTGGTAACCTTAATAACAGGTGGTGCTACCAGCCCCACTATAGTATATTGTACTGTATTTAACATTTTGAAACAAAATGAATTGAAATGATAAAGTCAAAATGAAATGTTTTTGCCTTGTTGAGACAAAATTATTCAACATTTTTGAGACAAAATTATTCAATGTTATCAAAATATAATGATTCAATGGTCCCAAATTGAATTTTTTTAGAATTTTAGTTTTGTGGAAAATTTGAAACTTTGTTTTTTGTTATGATTTGAAATTCAGTTTTTTTCCAAAATGTCAAATTTTCCACAGAATGAAAAAGCTGGTTTTCAATCACATCTCAAACAAACACACAGAAAGAACCATCCTCTTCTAAAAATTCAGTGGTATCAGTAGCAGGTTTATGCTCTGTGTTAAAAATTTGCTCTTGAGCCTCTAGCTCTGACCTGAGCCTCTCTGACTGATTGGGCCTCCCTTTTTTGCCAGTACTTTGGAGGAAAGAGCTAAAATTCAGAGGGATCTTGATACATTGGAGAACTGGGCTATAGGCAACAAAATGAAATTCAACAAAGACAGATGCTAGCCTTAGGCAATAAAAATCAAATGCATGAATACAAAAATGCAAAAACTGGCTAGGCAGCAGCACTGCTGAGAAGGATCTGGGAGTTGTGGTGGATCACAACCTCAACATGAGTCAGAATGTGATGCTGTTGCAAAAATAGCATATGCAATTGTAGGTTGCATTAACGGAGGCATAGCACGCAAGTCACAGGAGGTGATAGTATCGCTCTGCTTGGCACTGATTAGGCCTCAGATGGAGAACTGTGTCCAATTTTGGTCACCAATGTATAGAAAGGATGTAGAGAAACTGTAAAGGACCAGAGGTGAGCAATAAAGATGATCAAAAGGATGGAATACAAGACATATGAGCAAAGGCTGAAGGAACTGAGTATGTTTAGTTTGGAAAAGAGGAGATTAAAGGGGGATACAATAGGGGTCTTCAGATACTTGAAAGGCTGCCATTAAAAAGATGGAGAAAAGTTGTTCTCTTTTGCTATGGGGCAGGACAAGAAGCAGTGGGTTCAAACTAGGGAAAACAGATTTAGATTAAATCTCAGGAAAAACTTTCTGTAAGAACAGTAGGACAATGGAGCAGACTGTCTCAGGAGGTTGTGGAAGCTTCTTCACTGGAGGTTTTCAAAAGGAGGCTGGATAGCCATCTGTCTTGGATGATTTAGACACAACAAATCCTGCATCTTGCCTGGGGACTAGACTAATGACCCTTGTAGTCCATTCTAACCCTATGGTTCTATGTGGTATATTAAACTTAAGCTTTTGGGCATCAGGTCTCTGAGGTCAGTGGGCAGAGCTACCTTCCTGGGAGGTGGCCATCATTGAAGAAGCCGCAGTGTGACCTCTGAGCCTGATTGTGGCCATTTGGTTATAATAAGGCCTCTCTTTGTAGAAATGTTGGGAAGTGGGGGGTTGTGCTCCTCTGCTATTGCTTCTGTTCCTGACTTTCTTCATGCGGGTTGCCTTGGGTCCCACAGCAGAAGGTTCTTACATAACATCTACAGCACCATAGGGATACGGAGCACTTTACATACAAATGATGAGAAGCTCATCCTGAGAACTGTAATTTTCAGCCTAAATAAGAGAGAGATGACAGCAAGGCTGACAGTTAACTGAAAGTGGATAAAATAGCTTGGGAGGATGAGGGTTTAAGTAGTGAAAGATGATGCGATGTATATAGAACAAGATGTATATCTTGTTTTTTAAACTTAAAAATTTAGGGACAATGTTTGAAATTAAGACCTGGGTGCAGATAGGCCATATAATGGTATCTGAAAAGTGAGGAGGATTGAAGTTGCAGATGCACTGGCACAACGAGGATGTTCAAGTACATGGGATTGCATGATTGGGAAAAGGAGGATCATCAGAAGAGCTGAACTTGCAAAGTGTAGGGCATGGGCTGTAGATAGGAAACTCCGATTGTCTCCAGGGTCTGTGATCATCTTATAAGACAGTTATTACTAACAATAAACATGATGCTTTGAAACTATAGTGGGGCTTCTTCAAAATCATAGATTTCCTGAAACACATCCTTTATTGAAATATACTTGAATTTTTGTTTTTGTTGTTCCTTTCATGATCCACACTGTTAAATTAAATTTGAAAATGATCCAAAAGAAGGATAAAACCATCTGTGTCACTTTCTAATATATTATGACTATTATTCAAAGTGGTGGTGTGTACATAACTGGCTCAGAGTTCTATAACATCCAGTGTCAGGTTAGAATGTAGCACATCTTCCCCTTCCTAAAGATAAGCAACAGCTGCAAGTTAAAAACAAATTGGAGATGTTGGATTGGGTTTGTTGAGCTGATAGGAATCTAGCAAATTCAGTTTATTTCTTGCAGCAAAATCAATATTTTACTAATTGTGGATATATTCTGACCTTCCATCACTTGGTAGACTAACCATACATACTACAGAATTTTGTTATTGTTATGGTTGATATGATTGACTCATATATTTATCAGACATGTATCTTTTTGGGCATGCCCCTTTTTGAAACATTTTTTTATTTTATTTTGGTAAGTTGGTGCTTCCTGGACAAACCAAGTGTGCAGTAACTATGCCATTCAGAATAGACTTTGGACCAATTCTAAGGCTGTCAGTCACTTGCATTGTTTCATGTTGCATTACTACTCGATGTTCAGTAACCAATAATTAACAATTAGATAGGTAGGTTTTCAAATTTAGTTGCATGCCAGTGTTCTTGTTTTCTGTTCTAATTTCACACAGAGTATTGCAAAGACAGGTCCATTTCTCCTTTGCTAGGATCTTGGAATTTGTAACACTGCTCATTTTAACTACGAGTTGCTAGAAGACCAGCTGCATGTCCCCATGTAAGAGGAGTGAGGCCTCTAAGGAGTTGCTTTGTCCTTTTCAGTCTAAGGTAACAATATATACTAAGAGCTTTCCTTTAAGGATAATAATAGATAATTCCAATTTGTTATATTTTGCCTCAGTGAAAAGACAGATGATTTATAGAGTGCTAGGAATAAGGTTTCTTCCTTTTGGGTGGCACATGTCCTCTTCTTGTAAGAACTTAGCCCTGGTCTACACTGGTGGGGGATCGATCTAAGGGTATGTCTACACTATGAAATTAGGTTGATGATATAGAAGTCGATTTTTAGAAATCGATTTTATACAGTCGATTGCGTATGTCCACACTAAGCGCATTAAGTCAGCGGAGTGCATCCTCACTACCGTGGTTAGCATCGACTTACGGAGCGATGCACTGTGGGTAGCTATCCCACAGTTCCTGCAGTCTCCGCCACCCATTGAAATTCTGGGTTAAGCTCCCAATGCCTGACGGGGCAAAAACATTGTCACGGGAGGTTTTGGGTACATGTCATCAGTCACCCCTCCCTCCATGAAAGCAACAGCAGACAATCTTTTCATGCCTTTTCCATGTGGACGCCATACTGCTTTCAGCAGATGGTGCAGTAGGACTGCTAACCGTTGTCATTCATGGCTTCCACTGCAACTCTGCTCTGCTGCTATTGTCTCAATAGTGAATTTCTCCAAGTTGTCTGTCATGGGCTCCCGGGTACATGTGTTCTTCTTCAGGAAATGAGCGCGGTGCTAACCATCATCATCCACTGCTTCCGCTGCAACTCTGCTCTGCTGCTCTCATGAATCCACCTCGCAGGTCCTCTCGTCATTCTCTATAAATATCTATTCTCATGGCATCCATCATCAGCCACCACTTCTACTGCAACTCTGTTCTCCTGCAGACATCATACCATGGCAAGCATGGAGCCCACTCAAATCACTGTGGCAGTTATGAGCATTGTAAACACCTCGCACATTATCCTGCAGTATGTGCAGAACCAGAACCTGCAAAAGCAGGCGAGGAGGCGACGGCAGCACGGTGATGAGAATGATGAGGACGTGGAAACAGACTTCTCTCAAACTATGGGCCCTGGCAATTTGGACATCCTGGTGGCAATGGGGCAGGCTCTTGCTGTGGAACGCCGCTTCTGGGCCTGGGAAACAAGCACAGACTGGTGGGACCACATAGTGTTGCAGGTCTGGGATGATTCCCATTGGCTGTGAAACTTTTGCATCTGTAAGGGCACTTTCATGGAACTTTATGATTTGCTTTCCCCTGCCCTGAAGCGCAAGAATACAAACATGAGAGCAGCCCTCACAGTTCACAAGCGAGTGGCGATAGCCCTGTGGAAGCTTGCAACGGCAGACAGCTACCAGTCAGTCGGGAATCAATTTGGAGTGGGCAAATCTACTGTGGGGGCTGCTGTGATCCAAGTAACCAATGCCATCACTGAGCTGCTGCTATCAAGGGTAGTGACTCTGGGAAATGTGCAGGTCATAGTGGATGGCTTTGCTGCAATGGGATTCCCTAACTGTGGTGGGGTGATAGATGGAACGCATATCCCTATCTTGGGACCGGATCACCTTGGCAGCCAGTATGTAAACCGCAAAGGATACTTTTCAGTAGTGCTGCAAGCAGTGGTGGATCACAAGGGACGTTTCACCGACATCAATGTGGGATGGCCGGGAAGGGTACATGACGCTCGCATCTTCAGGAACTCTGGTCTGTTTCAACAGCTGCAGGAGGGGACTTACTTCCCAGACCAGAAAATAACCACTGGGGATGTTGAAATGCCTATAGTTATCCTTGGGGACCCAGCCTACCCCTTAATGCCATGGCTCATGAAGCCATGCACCGGCATCCTGGACAATAGTAAGGAGCTGTTCAACTATAGGCTGAGCAAGTGCAGAATGGTGGTAGAATGTGCATTTGGACGTTTAAAAGCACGCTGGCGCAGTTTACTGACTCGGTTAGACCTCAGCGAAACCAATATTCCCATTGTTATTGCTGCTTACTGTGTGCTCCACAATCTCTGTGAGAGTAATGGGGGAGACATTTATAGCAGGGTGGGAGGTTGATGCAAATCGCCTGGCCGCTGATTGCGTGCAGCCAGACACCAGGGGGATTAAAAGAGCACATCAGGGCGTGCTGCGCATC
The DNA here is from genome assembly GCF_009764565.3 of Dermochelys coriacea. Lineage (NCBI taxonomy): Eukaryota > Metazoa > Chordata > Testudines > Dermochelyidae > Dermochelys > Dermochelys coriacea. The sequence goes on along the minus strand of NC_050073.1, from coordinate 83,282,001 downwards.
AGAGAAGCTTTGAAAACCAGTTTAATGACTGGCCAGGCTATGGTGTGACAGTTCTGTTTGTTTCTCCTTGATGAAAACCACCCCCTTGGTTCACTCTACTTCCCTGTAAGCCACCCACCCTCCCCCCTTCGATCACCGCTTGCAGAGGCAATAAAGTCATTGTTGTTTCAAAATCATGCATTCTTTATTAATTCATCACACAAATAGGGGGATAATTTCCAAGGTAGCCCAGGAGGGGTGGGGGATGAGGGAAGGATGGGGTGGGGTGGTGGATGAGGGGAGGAGGGAAGTACAAGGCCATACTGCACTTCAAAACTGATTGAATGCCAGCCTTCTGTTCCTTGGCAGTCCTCTGGGGTGGAGTGGTTGGGTGCCCGGAGGACCCCCCCCCACCCTGCATTCTTGAGGTCTGGGTTAGGAGGCTGTGGAACCTGGGGAGGAGGGTGGGCGGTTACACAGGGGCTGTAGCGGCGGTCTAAGCTCCTGCTGCCCTCCTGCAGCTCCACCAGACGCCTCAGCATTACATCCTGCCTCGTCTCCTCACGCTGCCACCACCTCTCCTCTTGCTCATCCCTCCTATCCTCGCATTCATTTTCTGCTTTCCTGGACTCTGCCATTGTTTGCCTCCACACATTCTGCTGAGCTCTTTCAGTGCAGGAGGACTGCATAAGCTCAGAGAACATTTCATTGCGAGTGCGTTTTTTTCGCCTTCTTATCTGTGCTAGCCTCTGGGACGGAGATGATAGGGGGAGCATTGAAACATTTGCAGCTGAGGGAGGGAAAAAAAGGGAGAGTAGCATTTAAAAAGACACAGTTTAGAGAACAATAGATAGACTCTTTCACGGTGATCCAAAATGTTAACATTACATAGCACGTGTGCTTTTGGTACAAGGTCACATTTTGCCTCTTATATTGAAGGCCTGCTGGTTTGGTGTGAGAGATCATACACTCAGAGCTAGGCAACAGAATTTGGCTTGCAGGCAGCCATGGTAAGCCACAATCTTTTGGCTTCTTCAACCTTCATAACATGTGGGAATGGTTTCAAACAGCAGCGCCCTCCTTTTCCATACCAAGCACCCGTTGGATTGGCCATTTAAAAGGAGGGGCTGTGGTTTTCAGGTTAATGTGCAGCACAAACCCAACTAACCGCCCCCTCCCCCACCCAATTCTCTGGGATGATTGCTTCACCCCTCCTCCCACCGCTTGACTAGTGTCAGGGAAGATCCCTGCCAGCCAAAGCGTGAACGGGCCCTCCCCCCTTTCCCCACGTGGCTAAAAGTGGGGATGATTTCTTTTCAGCCACAGGCAAACTGCCCAGCAGGAACGGCCACCTCTGAATGTCCCCTTAATGTGTCCCTGGAGAATTTCCGCTCCATCCCCACACACGTTAACAGATTTTTCCAGTAGCTATATTGGCCGTGAATGCATCCCAAGTCTTCAGGGCAAATTAATCATTAAAAAACACTTGCTTTTAAACCATGTATATATTTCAAAGGTACACTCACCAGAGGTGCCTTCTCCGGCTTCATGGTCCGGGAACCCGCCTTGGAAGGGTTGGGAGGGTATTGGCTCCAGGGTGATAAACAGTTCCAGGCTGTTGGGGAGAACGGTTTCTCCACTTGCCTGTTGTGTGCTATCCTCCTCCTCCTCTTCCTCATCCCCAAAATCCTTATCCCTGTTGCGTGAGACTCCCCCCAGCAGGTGTCCACGGACAGGGGTGGGGTAATGGTAGGGGCACCCCCTAGAATTGCATGCAGCTCATCATAGAAGCAGCATGTCTGGGGCTCTGACCCGGAGCGGCTGTTTGCCTCTTTGGGTTTTTGGTAGGCTTGCCTGAGCTCCTTAATTTTCACGCAGCACTGCTGCGGGTCCCTGTTATAGCCTCTGTCCATCATGCCTTTGAAGATTTTTTCAAATATATTGGTATTTCGTCTTTTGGAACGTAATTCTGATAACACGAATTCATCTCCCCATACAGTGATCACATCCAGGACCTCCCATTCTGTCCTTTTGCAGTTCTGGGACTGCATGGTCACCTGTGCTGATAAGCTCTGCATGGTTACCTCTGCTGATGAGCTCGCCACACTGGCCAAACAGGAAATAAAATTCAAAAGTTCCCGATGCTTTTCCTGTGTACCTGGCTAGTGCATCTGAGTTGAAAGTGCTGTCCAGAGCAGTCACAATGGAGCACTCTGTGATAGCTCCCGGAATTGCATCCACACTGCCCCAAATTCAACCTGGCGATGTTGATTTCAGCGCTAATCCCCTCGTTGGGGAGGATACAGAAATCGATTTTAAGAGCTCTTTAAATCAACAAAAATGGGTTAGTCATGTGGACGGGTGCAGGGTTAAATCGATCTAATGCTGCTAAATTCGACCTAAACTCGTAGTATAGACCAGGGCTATGTTACGCAATTTCAGCTACGTGAATAACATAGCTGAAGTCGACGTACTTAGATCAACTTCCCATGGTGTCTTCACCGTGGTGAGTCAACTGCTGCTGCTCCCCCATAGACTCTGCCTGAGCCTCTCACGGCGCTGGAGTACAAGAGTCGACAGGAGAGCACTCGGGGGTCGATTTATCACATCTAGAATAGACGCTATAAATCGATCCACGCTGGATTGATTGCTGCCTGCCGATCCGGTGGATAGTGAAGATATACCCTTAGTTTGTAAAGAAGGCGGTCATTGCTATCCAATTTACATATCAGTGTACTATCTGATGAAATGTGGGACCTTACTTATAACTTCTATATGTCTTTCAAACTAGCTACTCTAAATGGGGCTCAATCGGAGAGGACTTGTGTAAGAGAATAGTTCATTTTATTGAAATAGATTATTTACTTTTAATATATGTTGTCCAAGGAGAAAACAAAATGGAAAAAGTTTGTAACATACACAGAGGTGAAAGTAAGCTGGTACACCCCAGGACAGTGTACCAGCAAGCAGCAGAGGCAAGTTATATGGGCTCATGGCTCCAGCAATATTGAGGGCCCAGGGGCCTGGCTCCAGCAATCCCCCTGGTCCCACCTGCTGCCCCCCATGCCTCACCCAAGTGTCTCCTGACCCCCCACCTTGCTGCCCCACGCACCTGCCTGGGTCCCGGAGCAGAGTGTCCCTGTATCTCCCCTGCAGCTCCATGCTGCCTCCCTGCATGAACTGCAGCCGCAGGGTCCTAGTGCCTCTCACCCACTAGTGGCAGGACAGGCTGCCCTTCCCCCTCAGACCCTTTCATTTTCTGGTGGGACCCTTCACCAGTACAGCCGCCCCCCCTGCCCGCAGTCACCGCTCCTGCCCCACGCTGGGCAAGGGGAAGCCCCATACCCCACCCCCAATGAGGCTACAGTGAAGGGCAGCAGCAGGGGATGAGGTGCACCTGTGATGGCAGCCTGCCCCCCCCCAACCATGGCACCCACCACAGGGGAGGCGAGGGAGATTCCTGGACCTGAGAGGGGCCCTAGGAGCATGTGCAGTGACAGTGGTGGGGATGAGTGTGCTGCCGGGGTGGAGAGGGGAGCCCCTACCCTAGAGCTCACTGCTGCCAGCGGGGAGAGGGCTGGGAGGAGTCCTCCTCTCTGGCTCCAGTCCTAGAGCAGCCTGCCTGCACCCCAAACTCATCCCCACCCCGTCCCACTCCAGAGCCCATACTCCCAGCCAGAGCCCTCATCCCCCCACACCCCAACCTTCATCCCCCCACACCCCAACCCTCTGCCCTAGCCCTGAGCCTCTCCAACACCACAAACCCCTCATCTCCAGCCCCAGCCAGAGCCCTCATCCCCCCCGCATCCTAACCCTCTGCCTCAGCCCTCAGCCCCCTCCCACACGCAAACCCCTCATCCCCAGCCACACCCCAAACCCACCCCCAGCCTCATCCCACAGCTCTCACCCTGCACCCCCTCCTATCCCCAACTCCCTCCCTGCCCCAGGCCCTTTAAATCACCGCTGTAGCCCCACTGCTGCTATGCCAGGACTCCAGGGATGATTTAAAGGGCTCGGGGCAGTATAGGCAGCGGGAGCCCCGGGCCCTTTAAATAGCCCCCGGAACCTGCCGGAGTCCTGGGGTAGTGGCGGCGGGGCTCCGGCGGCTATTTAAAGAGTCTGGGACTCCCGCTGCCTCTACCACCCCAGGCCCTTTAAATAGCTGCTGGAGCCCCACCGCTGCTACCCCAGGGCTCTGGCAGCAGGGCTCCAGGGATGATTTAAAGGGCACTGGAGGGTAGTGGCAACCGGAGCCCCGGGCCCTGCTGCTGGACCCCCGGGACTCCGTCGGCAATTTGAAGGGCCCGGGGCCCTGCTGCAGTAGTGGCAGCTAGAGCCCCAGGCCCTTTAAATCGCCCGTGAGCCCCAGGGCTCCCATCCACCTCTGCGGCTGGGAGCTCAGGGGGTGATTTAAAGGGTCTGGGGCTCTCAGCTGCTGCTGACAAAGCCCTTGCCCCAGGCCTTTAAATCCTGATTTAAAGGGCCCAGGGATTTAAAGGCCCCACCTCTTCCGGTAGAGGCCCCTCCCCTTCCTCAGGACTCTGGAGTACCGGCAAGTCCTTTAAGTTACTTTCACCCCTGAACATATACAAATCTCCCAGCACTCTTTGCTAGTGAGTTAAATCATTCCTGGCTTTGATTTAGCCTAATCTGGCTGTTGAGCATTTAACAATGAAGATATTGTTTAGGAACATTACAAGAACCCTTGAAGGGAGTTGTTTCTTCTGAATACCTTTCAAATAGACTTGGTATCTATGGCCTGTCTTTTGGGAAAGGGCAGCTTGTTATGGATAGCAGGTAAATATTGCTTTACTGGTTTAGCAGATTTCTAAATAAGGTTGTTATTCAAACACATTTGCTTCTGCTGTATGTTTGAAAATAAGTCTTTGGGAACGCAGTACAATAGAAATATCCAATTTGAGCTCATGAAATAATTAAACCAATTCGTGAATAAACTCTTCCAAAAGATAGAAGTCTACTTATGTTGTCATAATAGTTATTTGCAAGTATTCTGATGATCACTTGTATTCAGGCAGAAACAAATATTCGTGAATCTCAAACATAGGTGCTGGAATTAGGGGTGCTGCTGCACCCCCTGGCTTGAAGCGGTTTCCATTATATGCAGGATTTATAGTTTGGTTCAATGGCTCTCACCACCCCCACTATAAAAATTATTCCAGCACCCCGATCTCAAAAGTTTATAGCATTTGTTAATCAGATGCACTATTTGCTATTCTTATTTGTGTTGTTATTCATTATCTTGCCATTGAAAAGTCTGACATCCAATCGGGAGCAGAATATATAGCACATGACCAACCACGCACTATGAATTGAGAATGGCAAATAACGTATTTAAAGGGAACAATTCCCAAGAATCCATAATTAGAAAACTATTCATCTAAACTATTATGTGAATAATGATCAATATCTAATTAATTGTCAGAAACCTGGAATGGTTTGTTAATGATTTGCAAACAAAAACAGTCTAAATTCATTGAATTTTTGATTTGATGAACACTGTTCAATAACAATGTGGAGTAAAATTGACAGTCAATGGGACTTAGGCTCTCAAGTGCCTAAACCACTTTGAAAATGGGATTTATTGTCTTAAATCACATAGGTGCTCTTGAAAATTGTATTCTACAGCTAGAACTATTTGTTTTTCTATTTTATTCTCATTTATTATAAAGTAATATGATTATTTAAAAATTCTTGTGTATCAACAAGTTTCTCAGTTATTTCCTATCTTAAGAATAGGCAAACCTATATCGCAGGTACCATTGTTTCTGTGATAACTGTTGACAAATTACTTTTTATTGGCTCCTGTTGTATATGGTGTTATTTTTATTGTACCATAATTACATATATGCATGTTGATCTATATATACTACGGGTTTGACTACTATGTTTCCCTAGTCTAACATCTAAAATGCATTATACCATGCCATTTTTGATTGTTTATTCAATGGAGTTCACATACATCATATAATGAAGAATTTAATGAGACTTTAATAGAATCTCAGGGTTTTTTTGCTATGTGATGTGTTGAGAACAAACAGAGTTTAAGCTATATCGAATATAGTAAATATAGTAAAGCTTATGAAGAAATCTTAAGCCTTTATTTCCCTACAGCATTGCCCATAGCATTAGGAACTTAAAACGTGTTCAAACATTTCAGGATTAGTTTCTTAAATCTCAACGTAGACTCTGTGTTGGACTTGCATTGTGAGAAAAATATATCTCATGTTCACAGTGTAGTCTCCCTGGACTATAGTCTCTTATGTGGTCCTGTATGATTAATAATTGTACGTGTGAAACAGCATGGAAAATCATAATGGTATTAAACTGAAAATGCATGTAATTCAGTTCCACCGAAATGCTTCACTGGAGCCTCCTGAATCAGGCAGAAATGAAAGGCCTCAAGCAATTTTACATGCCAGACTGTAACCCACTAACCTTTCTTTGTCCTTGTGGGTTTCAGAGCCCAAACATCTATGCTGCAATTTTTAGCCGCGCAGCCCAAGCCCTGTGAACCCAAGTCAGCAGATCTGGGCAAGCCAGAGCCGTACTGCAGGTCTTCTATTGCAGTGTAGCCATAGCCTTAGGCTTTTGACCGGGGAATCGGACACCCCAGAGGGAGAATCTTCAAACTACCTTGTCTCAGCAGGTGTTTCCTTTGGAGCTGCTGCTCCTTCAGGTTCCAATATAGAGATTGCACACCAAGAGGAAGCTATTGCTGTCTTTCCTGAGAATTGAAAGGTCAAAGCTAGGAGTCTTCTCTGGAAACCCATTCAACTCCAAATGCTTATCTTGATTGTTGGGTTTCCCAAGTCTGGGTTTTGGGTTTCCCAAGTCTGATTCTCTCCCCACAACTCCCCAATCCTATGATGGGTGCTTCAGGGTGGGCCCTCACCTGGGAGTGAACAACCTGAGAAAATGGATGCTTGAGATAATCAGGAAAGGATATTCAATAGAATTCACTCATTGTCCCAGGGACAAGTTTGAATTTTCACCAAAGTAAATTAAAGTAAAGTAAAGTATCGGTGAGAACTTTGTAGCATCAAAAGATGAAAGGTGCAGTAATCCAACTCTTGCACACTGGAATGACAGAACCAGTTCTGTGGCAAGAGAGAGATTTTGGAAAGAGTTCTTCGCAGAATAATGGCATGCATCCCATTTTATATCTCAGATCTCTGAGCAAGTCCCTAAGATCATCAATATTCCAGGTGAAAATACTGAAATGCATTATTGCAGCTTTATCTTCCCAAAACTTCAGAATATGAAAATAAAACTCCTGGAGATCTACTGAAGATACAATAGAGGAGAGTCATCTAGAGATCCTTTAGCTTTTGCTACAAGAAACATTTTCAATATAGAGTTCTTCCTTTGTGGACTCATAATTTCTCCACAGGTATTCACAAATACCATATCATCCCTCCCTTCAGGTGAATAGGATACATATCTACATTGGACAATCTGATCTTCTCTATCTGTTATATGGGGCCCAGCAGCTATTGCTAAAAGCTTTCAGAAATACAGCTTTGAGCAAACAAGTGGAAGGGCCAATTAAAGCCCTCACAAAACTCCAGCATCTAAGGTATTTCCCATGACAATCTTTGTTTCAGAAGAGAGATGGAAGAAGATAGTGTCTGACTGGCCAAACATTAGCACACTCCCCAATGATAAAATCTCTCACTCAGCTCCTGGGCTTGCTGTTCTCATGTGTGAGTACTTGGGACAATTCTTGCTTTACTTCCAGACAGCAATTGTAGCAAATCAGTATATAAAAGTCCTGTCCAGATAAGTCTGTATGACAACCTCTTGGTGAATTCATTCTTAATATTATATAACAGCTACCTGGTGTTCAGTCCAGGGAAGCTGGTCATAGGCAGAATATGTCTCACATGCATTCTGTATTAAGGTTAAGTTTGAGCATGCTCCAAGAACAAAGTGATCCCTGACAGAGCTTACACACTGAGTGAAAGGAGTGCTATTGAAGGAGTGCTTTGCTCATGGTTATTTCATATACGTTAGAAATTGTTGGGAACTGATATTTTCAGGTTCTGCACAATGATAAACTCTGTTAAACTGAAATATTAATACAGTCTTGATGCCATTTTACATCCAGAGAAAAACAATTTATAACTTGAAATTTAATTTTTTTACAAAATTGGACTCACTCAAATAATAGCTATAGGATAAGTGTATGAATATGGCTGAGTACATAACAATGCAGGGTTTGTAATGATTTTATACTAATTTCATTATCTGTAGCAAACCATTCTTTAATCAGATCTTGATCTCATGAGTATCCTTTTTTGTGTTTCTGCTGATTTTTGAACAGCTTAAACTTTTAAATTAAAACATTTATTTGGCCACATAAACTCAGATGTCTGATTATTGAATTTACAACCATATTAATTAGTGTACAGTCTAGTATTTAATTCTATTCTATTCTCTATTTTCAGTTCAGCTACAATAGTAGGATGTCAGATCCAGCTGTTAGTTTTCATTCTACTATAGTATCCTTAATCAGGTGGTTATGGGAGCATATTTTCAAGTGTTACAAGTGTAAACTCTGTAATCAAAATTAGTGTCAAGGATTCATGCTATTATTTAGTTACCAGACTTGGAGGGGAGAGGGGTTATGGAACCAGATGGGACTTCTTACATGGCTAGACACATTCATCATGTGCTCTTATTGCATTGGCTTTTTATTTTGCTTCATCATCTCTGATTTGCTTATAGGCCTTAGACTCATGACATTCTTCAAACATAATTTTTTCTGAACTTAAGGTTCTGCATATGGTCCAGTTCTTTCTACTCCCTTTTGTGGCTCCCAAGGTTAATAAAAAAACTGAACAATCTTTGGCCAGTTTAAACTGAACAGAAATTATGGAATTGTGTTTTAGTGTCTGGTATATCATGAATGTTTTGGTAAATTATTGCTTGGAAACAGTAACTGTGGTCAGAGATCCTACCTGCAATCAACAATTTAAATGATCTTTTGGCATCTGTGTGCAAGTGTTAAAGTGGCTATTTTTTCATTCTAAATATATTATACTAGTGTAGTAGCATACTGCAGTCCCCATACAACCAATATTTTCTATTTGTGTGAATGGTTAGATAGTAAAGATTAAAACTAGTTGGAGAATGTTAAGTATTTTCTTTGTAATTTTTTGAAATAAAGATTTGTCATTTTCTTCTTTTTTGTTTAATTTTCTGTGTTTTTAAAGACAATTTTTTTTTCATTTTTGGGTTGTTTTGAAAACTGAAAATATTTGGTTTCTAGTTTTCTTCCTTTTGCAAAAAATGAAAAATTCAAAATAAATAAATCAAAATTAAATTAATTCTACAAAAAAAAATTGGTTTCCCAAAAATGACCATTCTTAATTGAAAAAGTTTTTTGATCAAAATATTTAGACCAATTCAAAGAGCGTTGCTTTACCTATTGTATACATTCACTAGACAGTGCTTCCAACTTTAACACAGTTGTTATAGGGCTGACAAGAACATAGTTGCACAATAGCAGAAATAAGGAAGCTGAGCAAACAATGGCACCAGTATTCATCCTGGCTAGTTTTCATTCCCTTTAGAAGGATTAGTGACATCTGCTTCACAGTTTGAAATCCCCAGCTGAGGCCCTTCAGATTAATGACGACAGGGAAGATCAAGGATATATACCAGCATTTCTTGTAGATCATAGGGAGGAGCAAATCAAATGTGCAATTTGCCAATTACTGCAAATATTGGCAATGTTTGTCCATCAGCATGTGTGTAAATTCACATGGTAATATGTTTCACTTGCCCATGGTGCTGCCAGCAGCCACTACTCTGCCTATCCCCTTCCTGCCAGAATGCAACTTCAGATAACTGGAGGAGGAGGGTCCAGATATGGGAAGATATTTTGAGGAGGATTTTGTATGTTCAGACTTATTCCAAATTGGATAATATTAGGATTGGAATCAGACTGTAACCTGAGCATTAGAACTACTAATTCCAAATATCACCTAGAGTACCCCATTTCCTCATCAACAATAATATATAGCATATTATCAGTATCTTGTATATTATATTTTTCCATGCTCTTCCAGTATATTCTCTTGTGGCTAAGGAAATGCCATGTGAGCAGCGTGAACAGGAAGCATTAGCACTACATATTGTGCTAAAAGCCAGAGAAACAGAAAATGATCTTTCTGCAATCTGTTGGAAGCTGTTTTGAGAGAAAAAACAAGAGCTTGGGATCAAGGTAATAAATAGAAAAAGGGAAAAGCTTTAGAAATTTGTTGAATGAGTAAAAACAGAGTGCCATTTCATAATATGGAAGTCTCAGTGCAGCACTCCATAATACCAAAATGATACTAAATTTCATTTGTTATTGCTTGCCTTCTTTCTATACACTGGGAAACATCATCAGTTTGTTGCTTAATACTTAATGAGACTCTTAAAGAAAGACTATGTGAATTTGTTGAAATCAGTGATTTTTGTCTGCCTATTGTTAACAATGTACATATATCTATTGATCTCCATTCCCAGAATCTCATTCTCAAAGATACATTTCAAACATCCCTACAGGACAAAAGGTCATTATTGATAGTGTGATAGCAATAATCATCTACAGATGTGATTCCTTTAAATGGAGTTTTATCATTTTGGCATTCTGTGTAAGCAAGAGTATAGAATCATAGACTTTAAGGTCAGAAGAGACCATTATGATCATCTAGTCTGACCTCCTGCACAACGCAGGCCACGGAATCTCACCCACCGACTCCTGTAACAAACCCCTAACTTATGTCTGAGCTACTGAAGTCCTCAAATCGTGGTTTAAAGACCTCAAGGTGCAGAGAATCTTCCAGAAAGTGATCCGTGTCCCACGCATCAGAGGAAGGCGAAAAACCCCCAGGGTCTCTCCCAATCTGTCCTGGGGGAAAATTCCTTCCCGACTCCAAATATGGCGATCAGCTAAACCCTGAGCATGTGGGCAAGACTCACCAGCCAGACACCCAGGAAAGAATTCTCTGTAGTAAATCAGATCCCACCCCATCTAACATCCCATCATAGGCCATTGAGCATATCTACCGCTAGTAGTCGAAGATCAATTAATTGCCAAAATTAGGCTATCTCATCATATCATCCCTTCCATAAACTTATCAAGCTTTGTCTTGAAGCCAGATATGTTGTTTGCCCCCACTGCTTCCCTTGGAGGGCTGTTCCAGAACTTCACTCCTCTGATGGTTAGAAACCTTCATCTAATTTCAAGTCGAAACTTCCTGATAGCCAATTTATATCCATTTGTTCTTGTGTCCACATTGGTACTGAGCTTAAATAAGTCTTCTCCCTCCATGGTATTTATCCCTCTGATATATTTATAGATAGCAATCATAACTCCTCTCAGCCTTCTTTTAGTTAGGCTAAACAAGCCAAGTGCATTGAGTCTCCTTTCATAAGACAGGTTTTCCATTCCTTGGATCATCTTAGTAGCCCTTCTCTGTACCTGTTCCAGTTTGAATTCATCCTTCTTAAACATGGGAGATCAGAACTGCACACAATATTCCAGATGAGGTCTAACCAGTGCCTTGTATAATGGTACTAACACCTCCTTATCTCTACTGGAAATACCTCGCCTGATGCATCCCAAGACCAGATTAGCTTTTTTGACAGCCATATCACATTGGTGGCTCATAGTCATCCTGTGATCGACCAATACTCCGAGGTCCTTCTCCTCCTCTGTTACTTCCAAGTAATGCGTCCCCAGTTTATATCAGAAATTCTTGTTATTAATCCCTAAATGCATGACCTTGCACTTTTCACTATTAAATTTCATCCTATTACTAAAAAGAAAAGGAGTACTTGTGGCACCTTAGAGACTAACAAATTTATTTGAGCATAAGCTTTCATGAGCTACAGCTCACTTCATCGGATGCAGTTTACAAGGTCATCCAGATCTTCCTGTATGATATCCTGGTCCTTCTATGTATTGGCAATACCTCCCAGCTTTGTGTCATCCGCAAACTTTATTAACACATTCCCACTTTTTGTGCCAAGATCAATAATAAAAAGATTAAATAAAATTGGTCCCAAAACTAATCCCTGAAGAACTCCACTAGTAACCTCCTTCCAGTTTGACAGTTCACCTTGCAGTGTGACCTGCTGTAGTCTCCCCTTTAACCAGTTCCTTATCCACCTTTCAATTTTCATATTGATCCCCATCTTTTCCAATTTAGCTAATAATTCTCCATGTGGAACCATATCAAATGCCTTACTGAAATTGAGGTAAATTAGATCTACTGTGTTCCCTTTGTCTAAAAAATCTGTTACCGTCTCAAAGAAGGAGATTAGGTTGGTTTGACACGATCTACCTTTTGTAAAGCCATGTTGTATTTTGTCCCAATTACCATTAACCTCAATGTCCTTAACTACTTTCTCCTTCAAAAAATTTTCCAAGACCTTGCATAATATAGATGTCAAACTAACAGGCCTGTAGTTACCAAGATCACTTTTTTTTCGTTTCTTAAAAATAAGAATTATGTTAGCAATTCTCCAGTCATACCGTATAACCCTGAGTTTACAGATTCATTAAAAATTCTTGTTAACAGGCTTGCAATTTCATGTGCCAGTTCCTTTAATATTCTTGGATGAAGATTATCCAGGCCCCCCAATTTAGTCCCATTAAGCTGTTCGAGTTTGGCTTCTACCTCGGATGTGGTAATATCTACCTCCATATCCTCATTCCCATTTGTCGTCCTACCATTATCCCTAAGCTCCTCATTAGCCTCATTAAAGACTGAGGCAAAGTATTTGTTTAGATATTGGGCCATGCCTAGATTATCCTTAACCTCCACTCCATACTCAGTGTTAAGCGGTCCCACTTCTTCTTTCTTTGTTTTCTTCTTATTTATATGGCTATAGAACCTTTTACTATTGCTTTTAATTCCCTTTACAAGGTCCAACTCTAACTGGCTTTTAGCCTTTCTCACTTCATCCCTACGTGTTCTGACCTCAGTAAGGTAGCTTTCCTTGCTAATCCCTCCCATCTTCCACTCCTTGTAGGCTTTCTGTTTTTTCTTAATCACCTCTCTGAGATGCTTGCTCATCCAGCTTGGTCTACAACTCCTGCCTATGAATTTTTCCCCCTTTCTTGGGATGCAGGCTTCTGCAACTTTGACTTGAAGTAATTCCAAGCCTCCTCCACCTTTAGATCCAAAAATTCAATCCACTTCCCTAACTAAGTTCCTTAATTTTTTAAAGTTAGCCTTTTTGAAATCAAAAACCCTAGTCACAGATCTATTTTTGTTTATCCTTCCATTTAGTTTGAACTGAATTATCTCATGATCGCTCGAACCAAGGTTGTCCCCTACAATCATTTCTTCTATGAGGTCCTCACTGCTCATCAAAACCAAATCTAAAATGGCATCCTCTCTTGTCGGTTCAGCAATTACTTGGTGAAGGAATCCATCAGCTATCGTATCCAGAAAATCTGAGCTCTATTATTATTACTAGCACTTGTCCTCCAGTCTATATCTGGGAACTTAAAGTCTCCCATGATCACACAATTCCCATTAGTATTTACTTCTTTAAAAACATTAACGAGGTCTCTATCCATATCCACATTGGATCCCAGCTGTCTATAGCACACCCCAAGCACTATCCCAGGGCAGGATCCAGTAGCTTTCTTCCCCAATGTGATTTTTGCCCAGGCAGACTGTCTTATCCATTCCATCACTTCTTATTTCTTTAGAGTCTACCTCATCATTGATATACAATGCTACTCCACCACCTTTGCCTTTATTTCTGTCTTTCCTAAACACCACATACCTTTCAATACCTGTACTCCAGTTGTGACTACTATTCCACCATGTTTCTGTTATCCCTATAATATCTGGTTTAACTTCCTGCACCAGTAGCTCTAGTTACTCCATTTTATTATCTAGGTTCCTTGCATTAGTGTACAGACTAATATCTTCTGACACAAAAAGTGTCACTTTTTTGTCACTTATTCCCTTTTGAAACTGGCAAAATTCCTTGTTACTGGGCAGATTGCAAGGTTAACAGGTTAGTGGAAGTGTTGTGGCTAGATCAATTAGGTGGAAAGACGTGTTTTATGGAACTAAGAGTGCCCCTCACTTGCCTTTGTGGCCTGAATACTCATCCATTGATGGAAATATAAACGTAATATACATATGTAATATTGTATCTAGTTGTTTGGTTTATGGTAATAGTTCAACAATTACAGGTAAACATTATTTCATAAGGAGATAATGTGTGAGTACTTATTTTTTAATTGTCTGAAAACTTGTGCAAAGTGTATGAGTATGAAAAGTATTTAAAAACTCTTTACATTCAGTAAACTAGTACAATTATTGTATGCATTTGCCAAGGTTTGCTCTCTTTCCCCCATAATTACATAATAAAATACTGAAGATACCATTCATATTATTTAGAGACAATTAAAGTTGCATCCAGCTTTCATTTTAAAGTCTTGTTTTCTCCCGTCTTTAACATGTATTGGAAAAATTACATTAGTAGTATTGGGCACCATGGACCAGATTTTTAAGAGTTCCCATTTAGGCATTAAAATAAATTACCAGGTTTTTCAAAAGAGCTCAGCATGGTGTCACAATGGTGTCACAATGGATGTTGACCTGTGCTGATTTCTGTTGAGAGTCTGGCCCCAGTTTTGCGTGCTGAGTATTTGAGTATCTGGTTTTGAACTCTTGCAAAACTGGCCCTAAATGTATGTGAGCAAATCGCTTTGTATGAGATGGCTGTATCTTAGAAAGATCACAATATTCAATTATTTTAGCTCAGGTGATAGTAGAGCCCTCTGTTTTAGGATCTCTGATGATCAGGCTTCCAGTTATGGCTGTGCAGGTATGGGGTGAAGAGGTGTGTATGCGTAGGTGTGTGTGTGTGACAAAGAGAGAGAGATTAAGGAAAAGTGATTACAGTAATTACAGTAGTTACCATGGTCCAATGTGAAGCTGATTTTGATCTCTCTTGTACCACTACAAGAAAGAAAGAATCATCAGGAAGGATAATAAAGAAGGAAGAACAGCTAATTGAGAAGAAGGGGGGGGATGGGTAGAGAGGGGAATGATACAGAGAGGAAAGTTGGATATGGTAGAGTGGAAAGAGTACCATGTCATACATCAACGTATTCTTTTAAATTGATTGTATTTCCTTTTTTGCGCTGTCTTATGTATACATGGTGTTCTGCCCTCTATTGTTACTTGGAGAACTGGCTCATATGTAATCCTTGAGAGATTCATGAGCGTACTCCTCTGAAACAGAATAGGTCAAATTCATCCCTGGACTTCAGTGAGTCAGCTTTGCACTTTCTGTAAATTGTGTGTCATATTCTATTGTTTAATGACATATTACATTTTTATTAACACTTGTGCTATAGCGGTTATTTATGCATATATGTGTGCACTGTGCACAAACTACTGCAAACAGTCAAAATCCCTAAGGAGAAAGTTAAGATATATTATCATTTCACATCTACTAGATTGTATCCTAGTGGTATGCAATTGATTATCTTGAAACTGTAATATTTTTATTTTCCCACTTCCAGTGTGTCCTCTGTTTGGGGATTTTCTCCCTTTCTGTTTTAGATCAATTTCAAAATTAGGAATACTTTCCTCTGTAAAGCCCTGATCCAAAGACTATTATTGCCATCATGGGGCTTTTGATCAGGCCCCAAATGAAACTGTATTAGTAGACTTGTTAGCCCAGGTTAGGTTTTCACTGTATTGTTTCAAATGATGCTGTAAAAAGTTCTATGATGTATATATGGCATTGGGACAAGACAATACTTTAAAACATGGGTAGGGAAATTGTTCTTATTCCAAAAGTAATTTCACCTGTAAAAAATTCAGTTGCCTATCTTCCACAAAGAGAGTCCCTATCATAATAATTATACTTGGAGATGGACCCTGCCTTCAAAGTTCAAACCCAGATCCAAACAGTCCCCAAATTTGAGGTTGTTCGCTTCTGGGGCTCTTTCTTGTACCTATTGCTAACAATAATATAATTTTAATTTATTTATATTGTACCACCTTTCAAGGGCACTATTGAAATTATGCTAAGATTCTTAATGTGGTTCATGAATGGTTATGTTCATGAAACTCCCTCAACTGGGGACATAATGAGTCCCTAATAATGACCCCGTACCAACAAGATTTCTTTTTCTTGTCAGGGTTGAAAAAGAGCTGATTCTGATAGATTTATTTGGCAATATCATCCATGCCTTATTTCAAGGCAGGCAGCAGTGCAGAAGGTCAAGAAATAAACTGTACTGATTATATTCCACACTTTCTTTAGAAATTATCTGCACAAAAGGCCTCAGGTGGGTTGAAGAGTAGGAAAGATTGTATAGGTCTGTGCAGGCTGCTTCTTCTGAGAACCTTTGGAGGGTGGCACATCTGTTACTAATAATTGACTTCTGTGTTCCAGGCATTAATTAGTATTTCTGAAGGACACTCCCAGATACACCAAAGATATTCCTTAGTTGCTGAAGCAAGAACCCATGGTCCGTTGTGTCATAAGCAGCTGAAAGATCCAGTATGGCGAAAATGATGAAGTGGCCACCTTGTGAAGTCAGGAGGACATCATTTATTGATGAGTGCAGTCTCAATTTAAAAAAAAAAAGTCTTAACTCAGACTGGAATATATCCAGGATACCATTGTAGTGGATTGTGCCAGTCAGAGACCCAGCAAGGGAACACATAAGGAAGTGAACCAGCTGGAACTGGTTGTGAGTAGGTAGTGTCTGACTTCTGAAAAGCTGCAGTGAAGCTCTATTTGTTGAACTGGTGTCTCTGTCTGAGCTGCCTCCTCATCTGGTCCCAAACTGAGAACATTACAGGCATGAATATCACTGGTGGCATTCAGATACACCTTTTTTCAATCGCACCATATGAAGAAGAGGCTGGAGACAAATTACATTGGGCTAGACTGTGATTTAACAATATATCCAGAGTAAAGAGTAGCACGTTGTTGTGCTGTCTCTGCAGCAGCCCTGTAGGGCTATTGTGGCTCAGGTGATCTCAATCTCCTTCCTGGTCTCCCTGCTGCTCCAGGAAGAGAGTAACTGTGCCAGATCTACACCTGGCATAGCCACATTGTCAGGCACTTTAAAAGATGAAGCCAAGGTAGCAATGAGGGACATAGCAGCTCTGCAAAGCTTGCTACTCCTCCCATTCCATTAGCCAGCACAAGGAAATAATTGAGAGTGTTATGTTCCCTATTCACTTGTGTTGCCACACAAGCCAAACCAGAATGTCTTATAGCAAGTATGAGGAAGAGATGTATTGCTAGATAGATGATTGTGAAATATGTTTATTATTTTAAAATTTTATGAGGTGATAAGATCAAAACAAGTGGTCAATCCACTCTGATGTTTCCACTGGGATTTACTACTCATCTTTTTATGTTGTCTGAAAAAAATTCTTACAAATGCACTTTTTCACGTGTGCCACTAAATGCCAATTCAGTGACATTTCAAAATCCTTTTTACTACATTGCATCACTTTGTATCTGTCTTCTTTAGTAGAAATCATTCGCTATCCCTTCACATGCTCTTCAGAATATTCTTGCATGTATTTTAATCAAGCAAATAGACAATCAATCTATCTAGTCTCGAGAATGTTCAGCACGCCTTTTGTTGTGGTATGTGATATGAGGCCAGTCTCCTCCAGAACAATTAGATACAGAGTGACCTTCTTATCCTCTTTCTGCAGCATCATAAAGGCATCCATCCATCTATGATTTTATAGTGTGTGAATCACCATAAAATCTAGGTGCATGCAATTATTGAATTCCAAAGAATTATAGAAGGTACCATATGAGCCAACCTGTTGCTGAAGTATTACTCATCTGTGGAGGAATGACATGACTCATGTTTGCATGCAGTGAGGAGGCACTTTTCTACTTTTCTTTATCTGCTTCAGATTTCACAAATTATTAAATGAAAGCAATTTTTAAAATGCAGCGAACAAATCAATTCCCCATCTATAATGACACAATACCATGTTTTTATTGTGCCAGAGGCAATGAACCCACGTAGAAAGAAAAATCAATGAATAAGTCTCTCTCAGGCCTTGTCATGCAGCTCCTTTAATACATTCTTTGTGGCGTTCAGAGTTTTCTAAACTGCACTCTGAGTGCCTTCCTGCCTACCATAGGTTGATGGGTGAGAAATCTGGCTTCCTCCTGCTGAGTAAGGAAAGGAAAAGACAACCAGTGAGTGGTAATACATATGTATACATTTGGAGGTTATGCCACTCAGTGGGGAGCCTGTCCCTGATCTAGTCTTAGACGTGCTTGAATTGTTCCTGTCCTGTTTCTCCTCCTCTCTTGGCTCTCCTTTGCTGCCTTACAGGGTGCAGATGTTTCTCCCATGCTATTTCATGGTTATTTTTCAAGTGGCTTCTTTGTAGAAGGATGAGAGCCCTCACATTGGAACATCTGCTCTAACAATTTTTCTAAGCAAACAGCAGATGGCATTGCTGCTGTCCTTTTGATCTAGAAAGAAAAATCCCATACCAGTGGTTTTGGTTTAAGTTTCAGACTGCTTGGCAATGGTGTGTGTGAGCATGTGCCTCCCTCTCTTCCCTCAACAGTAGCACTACATGCAGATGTTTTCTTTGTGACTTTCTTGTTTAGCCTGTTTCCCTCTGTGACTCTCACTCATACTGGGTGCCTTGAACTTTGTTTTCTTCTAAGTCTCTCCCTCCTGGGACTTTGTAACAAATGCCATATCATTATCATCAGATTCAATAATTTTCTCTTTGGTGTTGGTGTGTATTTGTAATGAAACAGGACAGGTGTACCTGGCTTGGGCTTCCACCATTGTTATGATTCACCCTCTGTACATAGTGAACTGAAATACATAGACATCTTTCCTATTTACTTTCCCTTCTTAAAAAAGAGAAAGGAAACTTTCTTTTTGTTAGCACAATTAGTTTACTTCTAAGTAAAGTTATGTATAGTTAATTAAACTTTTACCTTCAGATCTCAGTACTAAAATGTCTGTGAAATTTGCAAGCTTCCTTCAATATGTAGCCTCTGTTGTTATTTTTGTCATATTTTCTATAACACTAATTTAATTAAAAAGAAAAGGAGTACTTGTGGCACCTTAGAGACTAACAAATTTATTTGAGCATAAGCTTTCGTGAGCTACAGCTCACTTCATCGGATGCATCCGATGAAGTGAGCTGTAGCTCATGAAAGCTTATGCTCAAATAAATATGTTAGTCTCTAAGGTGCCACAAGTACTCCTTTTCTTTTTGCGAATACAGACTAACACGGCTGCTACTCTGAAACCTGTCACTAATTTAATTTTTATCCACTGTGCAGCACTTGATTTTTACTGACTCTGCAATGAAAGTATTCATAATGCTCTCTTAAATACCTCTAGTAGAAGTTTGTTGTACACAGGGTCTATTTATGGGGTCCTGTTATTGTTTTATTGTGAGAAATTGAATTTCTATACAAAAATACTCTGTGTAATTTCCTGTAAGAATAAGATAGGATTCTAGTGCAAGGAAACTGCAGTAGGATTTCTATGTGAGATGGGTAAGACCGAAACAAGAACAGTCTTGCAGGCAATATGTCGTCAGCACAGTGTAAGAGTTAGGAATATCATGTCCATTAGCAATCCTGAGAGCTTAAGGTAGAGCTTGTGAGCATCAGCCCCTTTAGGTTTCCAAGGCTGTAACTGAGAGTAGAGTATAGCCCATTTTATCATGTTTCTAATTTGCACCATGTTGTACTTAATCATTTAGTAGCCAGCATAGGAACAGGAAGAATCACAGACTGAAAATTCTGATGCAATTTAAAAGGACCTATTTTCTTCTGCCTTCTTTTCACCAAACTTAAGTGTGCCTCTCCCTGGAGCGCCCACCTCTTCCAGTTGTTGATGGGGCATAAGTTTCATTTCTTTATTAAATAAAGTGTAGAAATTCTCTTTTGTGAATAAAGATTTTGTCCACAATTCATATCTTCAGAGACATTTTCTTTGTTTAATCATGAGGTCACATTATAGTAAGTGCTAAATTCAATGCTGACGTAAGTAGGCTAGCTTGTTGCTGTTCTATAACTTTAATAGTAATTTAAAAATTAAGGAATTTATTTTTTATTCTTTGAAGCACTGGATTAAACCAATTTTTACATGAAAGTATTTATAATGCTGCATTCATTTTTATCACTGGCAAAATGGATAACACATTGGCCTTGAACTTATGTGTTTTTTCTGTGGGTTGACATTAACTTGACATCATAATTGAAACCAAGTTTAGTCTTTTGATAAAGATTAATAAATAGAAAGCTTGTTTGTTTTCTACCCACAATTGCAAATGATTTTGGTGCTTTTTCATTCTCCATGAGTTGGCAGCTTTTAGGTTTGTTGGTTGAAGGTCTTTCATATTGTGGTAATTATAGATATACATGAAACAGAGACTGATCATTCGCATTGTATCTAATTGATTACTAAACAGAGGTGAAAAACAAACACTGATATCAAACAAAGATGCCATTTTATCTTTGTCACAAAATTTTTGGAAAATCAACACAGGATGTCTAAAAGGCAATTTCTGATTTGCCTACAATTAGCTACATACATGAGTTAGTTTGCTGCTATTTGAACCAGCTCCATATAAGTAAAATTAATAGATTTAAGGGTCAGTTTAAAATTTATTTATAACCTGTTCTCAGATTTCCTTCATAGTTCTTGCATCTGAGGTCCTTCCCATTTTATAAGAAAATAATGGCTTCCAAGTTTCCTCAAGAGTAGATCATTGTAGTATATCAGGAACAAAATTATCCTTTCCGAAGGACTAATTTTCAGCATGTTCTGAAAATTCTTTGTTTTTCATCATGAGGAAGGATGATGTAGTTACTGTGCCTACAGAAAGGCATGGCCTTCAAAATGTGCTGAGAGTGGAGGTACTGCCAATGCCACCTCCAGGGGGCTGGCACCAAAGCGGTCCTGCTGGCTGTGTAGTACAGGTCAGGTTCCTTTGTAATTGTCATAGGTTGTTATTATTATTAAGTATTACTTGTTTCATGTCAGTGTCCAGAGGCTCCAGTCAGGATCATAGACCCCCTTTGTACAAACACACAAGAAGGCATTGTTCCTGTCCCAAATTGTTTACTCTTTAGTTTAAATAGATTGGACCCCTTGCTGCAAAATGTTGTCCAACATAAGGACTAGAGCTGGAGGAGTGTGTGGGCCTAGAGGCATGAAATGGATCAGCATTATCAGCATTATATGGTAAATTGCAGGCAATTCAGAGGTAGATGTTGCTTCTGAGAGCACTTCCACCCTGCCTGTGATCCCTCGAAATTCATGGCACCTTCCACTCAAAGTACACGCAGAGGAAATTCTGCAGATTCCCAGAGGTAATACTACTGCTACTTTACCTCATCTTTACTCTCCACCTCCACCATGTGCCAAGTCATTTTGTCTAGTATTTGCATAGATTTCCTGCACAGGGACATTGACAGGATGATTCAGCCTAGAATAACTTGTGTAATTTGTCTGGGTCAGTTACCAGTGATACTTATTTTTATCAGAATTTTCCTTAACTTTAGTGCATATTGAAGATATTACTGCTCTGTTTTGGGTCAACCCACTGCTTTCCCAAGATATTGTGTATCCACAGGGTTTTTCCACTTGCCTTTTATATAAATTCTTTTAAAGCTGAAAATTAGGCTTTTCTTTGAAAAATCTTGTAAAATCATCTTTACAAAGTTTAATGGGTAGTTTCGCATTGCCAGGTTTTCAGGGCCATTGACAAAATGTGTACTTTTTATACACTGGAATAAAGGAACTTTATGGGGCATAAATCTACCATTCGTAAATTCTTCCAGTTCTTTTTTGTTGTTGTTCTGTCCTTTTAATTTCTTCAGTTCATTCAACCCTCTTCCAGAAGAAAAGATGGATGAAGAAAATTTCACGTTTTATTTATTTAGAACTAGATTTTATCTTTACAGCGTGCACTGCATAGATGACAGCCGAAAGTTGCACTGCCTCAGGAACAGACAAGGCAATGAACTATGATTCTGAGTCACAGTTTGTTTCCACATCTTCGCCCTTGTTCAAGGAAGAAATGAACTGCTACTTGTCTATATTGGTAGCAGTTTGCTTCCTTCTCTCCACCAGTCCCACTATGTTGGCTGGTGTGTAATGGGGTGGAATCCATTCCCTGCCTACTTGTGAGGGATGGGGAGTGCTGATTCTGTAGTGGCTATTCTACACAAGGTGTGACCCAACATGTGGGTAGCCCATATAGGCTGGTAGGGTGACACTTGACATCTCCTTACTCCGTTGTGTGAGTGTGAAGGGCAAATGATGATCTTGCCCTAAGTGTGCTGATCTTATACTCTTGGTGTTCTGTGCAATTAAAAATAGAAATATTCAGTACAAACCCCTTAACCATTAGCATTAATTGAGTTGTCAAAATTTCAACATTAGCATAAGCCTGCCAAACAATTACAATGGTCTAGATTCTGCATCCTTACACTAAAAAGTACTTTATTCTGTGATTAGTCCAAAATAAAATGAATAATATAGATTCAATCACAGTAAAACTCAAATATTATTCAAGTATGGAGACTGCGAGTGGGAAAAATTGCAAAATTCTGGTCAGCAAAGCACATCAGAAACAAGTGCATATATTCATAAAAATCCCCAATTCTTACATTTCATTAAGAATTCGGCCATTAGAACTTCATAATTACTCACAATTAACAAATTAGTATATATACATTGATAGAAAATAGCAAGTATGTAATGGCTTGTTTACACTAGAAGGAAGCTGTGTGGTGTGTTGTGATATGTAGAACATTTGTCAGGTTTAGTAGATTAAGATAGAGTTAAGGTGAAGAGTACAGATCTATATCTTGAGTTAAAAACATTACAGGGGTGTGGTAATTATCCTAAAAACAAACATTACAAACCCAGGATATTCAGAGTTAAGGTTCTATTTGAAAGAAATTCAAACATGATAAAATGAGCAACTACACAGTTATGTCACCCAAGCATCTTTAATGCTGGCCTGTAACATTTGAAAGATGGGTGAGACCATAGCATGTTTATATTAAGAAGGGGAAGGAGGAAGCATGTATGAATGGCGTCAAGGGAGATCATGAGGTGGGACAAGGATTAGGTCACTGGGACAGATAGAGGCTTGGAAGAGGAAAGGAGACAAGAAACATTGGTATCTATGACAGAGAGAAATAGGATATAGTGGGGGTGCCATATTGGATCTTGTCAATCTTTTTCACACAGTCAAGATTGGGGAGGGGATATAAGGAGTGAGTCAAAGGGAGTGAATACAGGTAGCCAGAAGTGAGGGCAAAAGAGTCAGAAAGAATGAAAAGTACAGGAATTCTGCTTGACCAGGAAGAAGGAATTGAATTAGTATTGTGAGGCTTAATTAACTGATGTTTTAAAGCACTTTTATGATGCTTTGCATCTGAAGTTCTTAAAGTATTATTGCACTTCAATAATTTATTTCTTCAGTTTGGTGCATGCCCTTGATTTCAATTCTATGTTAACTTTTACGATGGATGGGAAGGGACAGAAGCCTCTGATTCCTGTATTACTGTATGCATTTTACATTTTCTAACAGTGAAAATGTGTACAATGGAATATCATCCTTTACTTTAAAGTCTCTTATTGAGCTCTGTCTCTCAGAGAGTGAATTCACTCTATTGGTAGATGTAATGGCATCACGTCTCTCTGTTGGTGCTATATGGAAAAGACAACATCACTGAAAGCTTTAAATTTTCATGTTGTTGGGGCTCCTTAGTTTTGTCAGGTGCTCTGACTTGGACCTAACACTGAGTTGTAGCTTGGGAGACAAAACAGTTGGAGAACTTGAAGAAAGGCTCTAAGGGTCAGTGAAATTTACTATGGGCAGCTGTGGCTTCAAAGCAACTCTCTGTGCAGAAGCCTATTAAGAAGTAGTAGGTTACTGTCCTGCAGTTTCCCCAGCATGATGGATGACATTCTGAAAAGTGAAAGGACTTCCTGTGCCAGGGAGGTTTTCCTTATGGTATGCTGTGAGTTCTTCTCTACCCAGTTTGGTTTCAAAATATTGGTTACCCTTTGCCTGATTAATATTCTGACTTAAAAACAAAAAAAGTAGCTTCAGGTTTTATTATACCAAAACAGACAATGTGTGATTTTTCATTGTGGTTTATGATAGGAATGTTAAATTAGTAATTTATTCCTTGTCCTAATAGTATTCTAAATAAGCCATTTACAATTCAAGAGCAGCAATTACTTTTAACTAGGAACTGGTCCAAGGTCAGATCTCTATTTGAACTTTTCTGAAGTTTTCATGTATTTGGATACAGAATTTTAATTTGGCTCATTAAAATGGTGAAGGACACAGCCGTAAAGTGTGGATCCAGATCCGAGTTTCACCAATATTCAGTCAGTGTCTGAATCTGGGCCCATGTCTACTTTAAACCTATTGTACAACACCCTGGAAATTCAACATTATGGTTAAACTTAAAAGAAATTCAAACATGTTAAGGTCAGATTTATGATTAGCGCATAGTAGAGTTTGTAGTTCCTAATTAAATTAAACTGATTAGAAAGAATACATTACATTTTTTCCATTTTTCCTCTCTCAGTCTTAAGAACATAAGAATGGCCATATTGGGTCAGACGAATGGTCCATCTAGCCCAGGATCCTGTCTTCTGACAATAGCCAATGCCAGATGCTTCAGAGGAAATGAACTAGCCAGGATGGACAGGTGTCCCTAGCCCAGGGGTGGGCAAACTTTTTGGCCTGAGGGCCACATCTGGGTGGGAAAATTGAATGCAGGGCCATGAATGTAGGAATGGGGCAGGAGGTTGGGGTGCAGGAGGGAGTGTGGGATGTGGGAGGGGGTGCGGTATGTAGGAAGGGGCTCAGCGTAGGGGATTGGGGTGTAGGAGGGAGTGTGGAGTGCGGCAGGAGGCTCAGGGCAGGGGGTTGGGGTGTGGCAAGGGGTTGGGTGCGGGGTGCAGGAAGGGATCGGGCTCTGGCCTCGTGCTGCTTACCTGGAACAGGTCCAGGATGGCAGTGTCACGCAGCAGGGCTAAGACAGGCTCCGTGCCTGCCTGCCCTGGCACCGCACCATGCTGCTCCCGGAAGTGGCCAACACCATGTCCCTGCGGCCCCTGGGGGAGGGGGAGTAGAGGGCTCCACATGCTGCCCTCCCCTGCAGGTACCTCCCCCAAAGCTCCCATTGTCCATGGTTCCCCATTCCTGGCCAATGGGAGCTGTGGGAGGTGGTGCCTAGAGGCGAGGGCAGCATATGGAGCCCTCTGCCCCTCCTCCCCCAAGGGCCGCAGGGACTTGGTGCCAGCCACTTCCAGTAGCAGCACAGCGCCCACAGCGCCCCGGGTGGTGACAATCCCGCAGGCCTGATCCAAAGCCCAGATGGGCCAGATCCAGCCCGAGGGCTGTAGTTTGCCCACCCCTGCCCTAGTCTCTGTTTGCCAGAAGCTGGGAATGGATCACTTGGTGATTACCTGTTCTGTTCATTCCTTCGGAAGCACCTGGCATTGGCCACTGTCAGAAAACAAGATACTGGATTAGATGGACCTTTGTTCCGACACAGTATGGCCATTCTTATATTCTTATGTAACAGAACAGACCAATTATCAAGTGATCCATCCTGTCATCCAGTCTCAGCTTCTGGTATTTAGAGGCTTAGAACACCCAGAGCATGGGGTTGCATCCCTAACCATTTTAGCTAATAGCCATTGATGGCCCTATCCTCCATGAATTTATTTAATTCAGTTTTGAATCCAGTTTTACTTTTGGCCTTCACAACATCCTCTGGCAATGAGCTCCAAAAATTGTCTGAGAGTGTGTGAAGAAGTACTTCCTTATGTTTGTTTTAAACCTGCTGCCTATTTATTTAATTGGGTAACTCCTGGTTCTTGTGTTATGTGAAGGGGTAAATAACATTTCCCTATTCACTTTCTCTACAACATTCATAATTTTAGAGACCTCTATCATATCCCCCCTTAGTTGTCTCTTTTCCAAATTGAATAGCCCCAGTCTTTTTAATCTCTCCTCATATGAAAGTATTCCATATCCCTAATAATTTTTGCTGCCCTTCTCTGTATCTCTTCTAATTCTAATACATCTTTTTTGAGATGGGACGAGCAAAACTGCACATGGTATTCAAGGCATGGGCACACTATGGATTTATATAATGGCATTATGTTATTTTCTGTCTGATTATCTATCCTTTTCCTATTGGTTCCTATGATGGGGTTCGACTGACCACTGTGGCGCCTCCTGCTGGCAGACCTGGGAATTAGCTTAGTTTGCCAGTGCACCCTCTTCTGGTGATGTCTTGCCGTGTCACATCTGCTTCAGGAAGCATGTTGTCCCAAAGAACACAGAGTACTCTTCAGGACACAGCCCTCCAGCTGTGTCACACTCTGTTCTCCCCCCTTCAGCGGGAACTGTAGTCCACTGTCCAGCCACTTCCTCGGTGGTGAGTGGGGGTGGTGGGGGGACCTGGGCTTGCACACTACTCCAGGTCCCGGCCCAGGGACCCTGTAGATGGCAGCCATGTGCTGCGTCTCCTCTAACCCCACAGTCTACATCCCAGCACCTTCTCCACCCTTGTCTCAGGGCCCCAGCATGTCAGCAGTCGGCTGAGAGCTCACTCTCACACCCCTGATCCTGTCCAGCACTGCTCTGTCGAAGGTGCTAGTTGCCCTCTACCTGCAAGGACCTAGCCAGTCCTTCTCCCTCTCCGAGCTGCAGGAAGTGACTGACCTGTTCTGCCCTGCAGCTTGTCTTATATGGGCCTGCCTGGCCCTGATTGGCTGCTCCTCATAGCCCTCTTGAATTGGCTGTGTCCTGCACAGCCTCCCTAGGGTCTTCACCAATTGGCTGCCTGTTGCACAGCTTCCCTAGGGTTATGTTAACCCTTTATGGACCAGTGTGGGACAGATGCCCCATCACAGTTCCTAACATTCTGTTCACATTTTTGACTGCCACTGCACATTGAGCAGATGTTTTCAGAGAACTATCTACAGTTACTCCGAGATCTCCTCCTTCTTGAAAGGTAACAGCTAATTTAGACCGCATCATTTTGTATGTATAGTTGGGATTATGTTTTCCAATGTACATTACTTTGCATTCATCAACATTGAATTTCATCTCCCATTTTGTTGCCCAGTCATCCGGTTTTGTGAAATCCCTTTGTAATTCTTTACAGTCAGCTTTGGACTTAACTATCTTGAGGAATTTTGTATCATCTGCAAATTCTGTCACCGCACTGTTTATCCCTTTTTCCAGATCATTTATGAATATGTTGAACAGGACTTGTCCCACTATAGATCCCTCATTTGGGGAAATCGCAGGGGTCAGCACACCTGCAGTGCAATGGATGAACCTCACCCTGGGAAAATCACCTTCATGATCATGGTATCCCTGGGAGGCACCACTATTTACCTCTCTTCATTCTGAAAACTGACCATTTAATCCTACCCTTTGTTTCCTATCTTTTAACCAATTACTTATCCATGAGAGGATCCTATCTTTTAACCAGTTACTTATCCTCTTACCCCATGACTGCTTACTTTGCTTAAGAGCCTTTAGTGAGGGACCTTGTCAAAGGCTTTCTGAAAGTCCAAGTACACTATATCTCCTGGATCACCCTTGTCCACATATTTACTGACCCTCTCAAACAATTCTTATAGTTTGGTGAGGCATAATTTCCCTTTAGAAAAGCTATGTTGATTCTTCCCCCAACAAATCATGTTTATTTATGTGATTGATAATTTTGTTCTTTACTATAGTTTCAAGCAATTGGTCTGATACTGAAGTTAGGCTTGTCGGCCTGTAATCACAGGATCAGCTCTGGAGCCTTTTTTTAAAAAATTGGTGTCACATCAGCTATCCTCCAGTCATCTAGTACAGAGGCTGATTTAAGCAACAGGTTACATACCACTGTTAGTAATTCTACAGTTTCATATTTGAGTTCCTTCGGAACACTTGAATGAATACCATCTGGTCCTGGTTACTTATTACTGTTTAATTTATCAAGTTGTTCCAAAACCACCTCTGTTGACACCTCAATCAGGGACAGTTCTTTGTACTTGTCATCTAAAAAGAATGCCTCAGTTCTGGGAATCTCCTTCACATCCTCTGCAGTGAAGACTGATGCAAAGTATTCATTTAGCTTCTACGCAATGGCTTTGTCTTTCTATAGTCACCGCCCTGTACTTTAAATTGTTGTCCAGCTGGCCAGGAGAAGAGGGCAATGCTTTCTGGTTTGGGGGAGGAGGGGAGACGTAAAACTGCTGGAAAAGCAGTCAGCATGGTGGATGACTCACAAACCTAGGAATGAGGGGTTTTAAAAGGTCATCCTAGGACTGGACCCTTCCCTCATCACTTGAAACACGCTAGGCAGCACCTACCCTCCCTCCCTATTTAGGTCAGAAATATGCCAGGTGTTTAGCTATATCTGCTGTGGGCATTATGCTAGCCGCCCTGTTAAGGGGGGCTGGGAAGGAATTTTTCCCTTACCACCATATTGGCCAGGTGCAGTGGGGGGGGGTTCACCTTCCTCGCAACAGGTTCAGGTGGGCTCTGTTCATGCACAGCATGATGGACAGTAGGCCATATGTCGCAACTCTTTATTTAAGTGTATAGTGGATGTTCAGTGCAGGTACTCCATAAATTAAGACACAAAAGAAGGGGAAAATGGCTTGGAAAAGGCATTAAGGAGAGGTCATTGATAAGTGAGCAAGCTGGGGACAGCTGGAGACTCCTCTGATTGCTACAGCAGGGAGCCAACCCCCAATCATTATAGTCCACCTTAACCCTTCCTACGAGCAGGGGTGATCAGTAAGGTCCTGGCAAGGGAATTGCTGGAGGGACCTGGATGAAAAGGGGGGGAGCTCGTGAAAGCTCCCCCCAGAATTGGAAGCCCCCCCTCCTCCCAGAAGTTCCTGGCAGTGGATCTGCTGGAGGGACATGAACAGAAAGGTGGGTTGGTGGTGGAGGAGGCTGAAAAAAGTACTCACCCTCCCGGTGAATTGTGGGAGTTTTCACCCACACTGCACATTTTATCTGCAAGGTTAGTCCCAAATATCTAATAAAGTTGCAGCCTGATTAAACCAATATCTCATGTCTCCTGTCATTCTTTCAGCATAGCCAGACAATACTCCTTTAGCACCTTGATCATCCAGTGGCCACACTGATTGCTTGGCAGGCTTCTTGCTTCTGATGCACTTACAATTTTTTTTCCCTGTTAGTTTTTGTGTCTTTTGCTAGTTGGTCTTCAAATTCTTTTTTGGCTTGCCTAATTATACTTTTACACTTGACTTGCCAGAGTTTATGCTCCTTTCTTTTATGCTCCTTTTAGTTTCCTCACTAGGATTTGACTTGCAATTTTTAAAGGATGCCATTGTGCCTCTAACCATTTCTGTTGTTTAGCTAGAGTGGCACTTATTTGGTCCCCTTACTTTGTTTTTTAATTTGGAGTATACAGTTAATTTGAGCCTCTGTTACATTGTTTTTCAAAACTTTCCATGAAGCTTGCAGGCATATCACTCTTGTGACAGCACCTTTTAATATCCATTTAACTCGCTTTCTCATTTTTGTGTAGTTAAATGCTACAGTGGTGGGCTTCCTTGGTATTTTCCCTCTCACAAGGATGTTAAATTTAATTACATTATGGTTGCTATTACTGACTGATTCAGGAACAGTCACCTCTTGGATCAAATCCTGTGCTCCACTTAGGAATAAATGAAGAATTGCTTCTCCCCTGGTGAGTTCCAGTACTAGCTGCTCCAAGAAGCAGTCATTAATGGTGTCTCGAAATTTTATCTCAGCATCCCATCACGAGGTGATATATACCCAGTCAGTATGGGGATAATTGAAATCCCCCATTATTGAGTTTTTTATTTTTATAGCCGCTCTAATCTCCCAGAGTATTTCATAGTCATCATCACCATCCTGGTCAGGTGCTCAGTAGTATGTTCCTACTGCTATACTCTTATTGTTCAAGCATGGAATTTCTATCCACAGAGATTCTATCATATACTTTGATTCATTTAAGATTTTTACTATATTTGACTCTGCTTTCTTTCACATATAGTGCTACTCCTCACCCAGTACAACCTACTCTGTCATTCCTATGTATTTTGTATCCTGGAATTACTGTGTTTCACTGATTATCATTGTTCTACCAAGTTTCTGTGACACCTAGCATATCAAAATCCTCATTTAATACCAGACACTCGTGTTCACCCATCTTAGTATTTAGACTTCTGGTATTTGTGTACAAGCACTTATAAAATTTGTCACTTTTTATTTGTCTGCCATTATGCGATGTAGTTCTTACCTGTACTCTATCAACTTATATTCTTGCTATCCTTCTATCCTTGCTACGGGACACATACACCACCCTCCCCAAGTGCTAAAGAAAAACTAGTAGCAGCCTTTTTCCTAGATTTTCTGAATGGCTTTGCAATACCTGGGGAAAGTTTCCTTATCCCTCTCTTCCCCTACCTACCAGCCCTGTGCAATTACCGAAATTTAGCCCTTAGAAAGAAAACAAAGTGCTAATGACTGGATATAGATGATTCACCATGATTAAACACCGCAAGCTCTAATTACACAGACTTTACATAGAAGAGGAAGCATGCAACACTTCTGCTGCATTCCTCTATACCTCCTAAATGCTCCCTATCATGTATTCACATTAGTATTCTTCCGTCCACCCACATATGGTGAGGGCAGCATCCAGTCTCCAGTGAAAAAATATTAAAAATACTGCAACACATATGCTTCCAGGAACTGTGTCAAAATAAGCTGATTTAATACCAACATTCCTATCATGTTAGGAAAGCAACTTCTAGTATAGTATCCGCTTGCAGATTTTTATCTAGCAGTATAACTACTGACTCTATTTTGAGATGTTTTCTTTCCTTAACTGTGTCAGACAGATTACACCATGAGGGGAATTTTTAATATGAAAACCAAGATTCAACAGCATTCCCACCTTTTATGTTGGGGGAGAGGTAGACTTAATAAATTAATATTTATTTTTTACTGTTATCACTGTGTTTGATGCCCATTGGACCTGTGGACACCTTAACATAAATTAATTTAATATTAAATAGTACACACACACACACACAGGCTAACAAGTACCACATAACTTCTGGAATGGGAGCATATAAAGCCATTACAACTCCAACACATAGACAAAATTGCAATGGAAACAAAAACTCTTTGCTCTGATGAGGCAGAAGGTAAATCTTAGCAATAGAGATTTCCAGGACTGTAGGCCTTCAACAGAAAACGATGTGCCCCTCATCCTCTTCAATTGTCTCTTGGGAGAGTTAGTAGATCTGTTGCTGTGATGGGGTAGGCAGCTCCTCAGGTGCACTGATCTTAAATAATGTAAGACTTCAGTGCCTCAGAGCTTTCCCTTCTAATAAAAGGCAGCTAGTGCAGTTCATGGAGTGCAGACATCAGTGCATTTCATGGACATATTTTGCAAAAAATTCCAGTCTACAGGTGGTTTTCAAAGGCAGTCTCACACTGAGCATATTACAATAATTCAGTCTGGAGGTCATCTGGTTGAACAAGCTACTGAAGTGGAAAATTTTCACTAGGGACAAGAAAACCAGTTCACTTAAAATCATACCCATCATTTCAATTGCACCTTTATTGTGAGATTAGAAAAAGTTCAGTTTAAGGACCCTTTCTTAACTTTCTTCTCCTGACCCAAGAAGAGAAGGGATTGTGTACTTCCTCAAGTTCTACTGTTTGATAACTTATCTTGTTGGAGTCCAAAATCTCAGAAGTCTTTCCACCCACCTTGGTTGCTGTAGTGTTAAGATTGTGCATGAACAGAAACCAGAGTATATACAGTAGCATTTGCTCACACATTTTGTTCACACAGCAAGAGGTCATCCTCGTCTTCCACTCAACACCAAGCCCATTCATTGGAAGATGGGGGGGGGGTGTCCTCAATTATTGTCTGTCTAATTTTGCAAACATTTTAGTAGAAATGCTAGAAGCCAACATTGCATGTGAGTCATCTGATACTGAGATTTGTGAGTGTAAGTCATAGCCTAGCCATAGTATTGGTGCACAGATGATTTGCAAATGTAACCTATTATTTTCACTTTAATTAGATGATGTGAGAGGTATGAGGGATGGATGAAAGAAATTACTTGTTTGATACTGTATTTACTGCTTCTAGTAAACTGTGATATGCAGCAGCCACAGGCAACAGAGTTAGTAACAGGTTTCAGAGTAACAGCCGTGTTAGCCTGTATTTGCAAAAAGAAAAGGAGTACTTGTGGCACCTTAGAGACTAACAAATTTATTTTAGCATAAGCTTTCGTGAGCTACAGCTCACTTCATTGGATGCATTTGGTGGAAAATACAGTGGGGAAATTTATATACACACACATTAGTAACATTAAATTTAAATTAAATTTAAATTAGTAAAATTAAATTAGTTGGTTAGTAACACAACCAACTAAACGTCATTACTAACTTACTCAGGATTATGTACTGAACTGGGACTATTTGGAATATCTTTAGTGTCCTAAAATAGAGCAAATGAGGAGGCAGTTGGAAGGGGAGAGAGAAAGATGCGCAAACGCTTTGTGTAAAACCTTCAATTCGCTTGCATTTATCTTTGGGTATGAGAATTGAGGGTTTTGAGAACTTCAGTCTGTGCTTGTGAAAATTCACAAAAAGGTTGAGGCTGTTCCCATTGCTGGAAAACCTGTAACTCCAATGGCCCGGTCAAACCCTTTATTCACCCAAGAAGCCTCACAATCTCCTTGCTAATCTTAGATGTTTTAAGAGAATTTTTTCTGGTGGTGGTCTGGATAACCTAATAAATCTTTCCTATCTTTAACTTCTCTGAATCAAAGGGAGTCCTAGTGCTCTACCTGCTTTCTTGTGGTTGGATAGCTCTCTCAGCGAGGTTTTCAGAAGGCAGCTACTGGTCATTTGCCCCCCCCCCACCCTTCAGGATCTTTAAATCAGTTGGTTTGGGGTTGACTAGTATTGGTCATTCTGCCTTACAAATCCATCTGATTCTGCTGATGAGACTGAATGTGTGTGGCCTCAACCCTCTCAACAGTACAGTCGAGCAGGAGATCACTCCTGTTCCTCCTGCTTCCAATCAGCTCCTTAAGGAGCTCAAGGGCTGTGAAGACCTATAAATTATAATCCTTATAAATGCATCTGGGAAATGCCTGGGGGTTGCCATGCATTCACACACTAGGAACTATGGGAGTGAACCTTGTAACACAGTTGCTAAGAAATCAAGAGGTGACCGTGAGCTGGAATCTCAAGTGAACAAAGAAGAGTTGGTTCCCTTCCAGTCCTTGTGACTCAAGCTTCAGGAGTTCATTTTGAGAAGTGAGCTGGCAGGATTCACACAGCTGTAGAGAGAAACATAACACATAGTCTGAGTGAAACAATTCCAAAATCCAGCCAAGAATTCGTAAACCGGATAAGTCATAAAGTTTGCTTTCAGAGACATTGTTTTCTGTTTTTTATATACCTGCATTGTATCTATTTATTGTCCATTTCCTTATTACCGAGTAAGTGACTGTTCTTCACTTTAGGCTAAATCCTAAAGCCCTTACTAAGTTGTTCACTGAAGTCAATGGGATTTGGAAGTTTGCCTGAGTAAAAACTGAGTAAGGGTGTTAGGATTTGAGCCTTAAGGTATTTTACTGATTCTGTCAATGTAAAAAGATTAGTAGAGTTCAGATACGGATCACCATTCATTTGTCTAGGACTTGGCTTTCTCCATAATGAGGATTGCGTAGAGTACAAAATGAGGACTGAAGAAAGTGTAATCATTCAGTTGCTATAAATTTATGACTGCTATAGATTGCCCTAGTAAATTATTGAATTAGTAGTGCAAGAGAAGGATCATATAACACAAATAGAAAATCTATCCAGATTATAGGACATTCAAATCTATTAATAAATTTAACAGGCTTGCTTTCGGAATTTATTTACATTGTATATATGGTGAGGAAGTCGGTGAGTACAGCATATGTTTCAGGTACTGTAAGGAAGATACCACGATGCACTGCTTGTGTTTTATGTAATAAAATCATAGCATAGGCCTCAGCAAGGTACTAAGAGCTTGTCTATACTACGCATAAGTTGATGTAACTTATGTTGTTCAGGAGTGTGAAAAAGCCACACCCGTGAACAATGCAAGTTATATTGACCTAAGCGCTGTCCACACCAGCGCTAAGTTGGCGGGAGACGCTCTCCCGCTGACATACCTTCTGCCTCTCACTGATGTGGAGCAATTATGCTGATGGGAGAACACTCTCCCATTGGCAGAGCATGACTTTACCAGATGTGCTACAGCATCGCAGCTGCTTTGGTGCAGTTGTGCCAATATAGTGGGTGGTGTAGACTAGACCTAAGTCACGTATCTTACTGTAAGCATGTGATACATTGAAATCAAAGGGATTATTCACATATTTAAAGTCAGGCACATGCTTATGTACCTTGCTGCATCAGGGCCTTAAATGGAAAACATTCACTTTTCTTTAAAATAATATTGTCTCCCTCCCTACAACTTGTTTGTATCCTTTTCACCTCCTGCTAATTATTTGTAATCATGTGTTCCTACTTATATACATATGTTATAGCTGCAACAGATTAAATTATTATTCTTACATATCTGCATGCCACCTGTAATCTTTGGAAAATAAACATTAAAGGTCGCAACCCGCCCTAAACCTTGATGATAATGATTGGCAGTTTTAGAAAGTGTCATCTAGTTACTATTCTATTAATTAATATTCGAACAATGCTAATTTCTTAAAACAAAAATGATACTAGATTCACAGAGTGAAATTTATACTTTAACAAATTGAGCTGTAAAGCTTTAATTTAAAAAATCCCCAAAACCATAAGATCCAAATCATAAAATAAATATAAATTCGAAGATGATAAGGCCAGAAGGGACCATTGTGATCATCTAGTCTTACCTGCATAACGCAGACCATAGGACTTCCCTGAATTAATTCCTGTTTGAGCTGGAGCATATCTTTTTGAAAAATATTCAGTCTTAATTTAAGAATTTCCCGTGCAGAATGCACCATAACCCTTGTTACATTCCAGTGTTTAACTACCCTCACTGTTAAAAATGTGTGCCTTATTTCTAATCTGAATTTGTCTAGATTCAACTTCCAGCCATTGATTTTTGTTATAACTTTGTCTGCTAGACGGAATATCCCGTTATTATCAAATACACAATTAAAAATTTATAAATATATTTAATGGGTTAACTTTTGATATAGGCCCAGAACTGCTTTGACATTAACTGGCCTGTATTTTTTATTAAAACCACATAACCAACTTTTTACTCATTAGAACCACAATGTAGAACACAATGTGTACTTACCTCATTTGAGCCTTCAATAAAATCTACAGTTTTCATATTTTTCCACAACAACTTTTATTAAATTTACTATGACTAGTGGGTTTTTTAAATTATTTTAGTTTTTTTGTGCCAGCACATTTTCAACAAACTTTATGCAAATAATATTCTATTTTTGTGACTGTGTTCTAACAAAATAATCTGCACGTACAACCCATCTCTGCCAGACCTGAAACAGACATGGAAATGATATAAATGTGTCAGTATTACAGTAGGGAAAACACATGAATGCACATGGTGTCTCTTTTAACTCTTTGGCTTAGTGTGATCCTAATTCATTTTTGACATTTGGAAAACTTCTAACATTAATTTATAAGTTTATTGTGGGGGATAATTCAGACAGACATAGTGTTGAAATAAAAACTTGAAAGAATGCACATCAGATTTTACAGGTGCATAGAACATTAATTTACAATGAAAAACTTTTTGTTAAAGGTTGACATAATATTGAATGGAATGTTTTGTTTAAATATGGTGGTCTAGTTTACTGACTAATACCAAAATGTGTGACCAAACTGGGACTTGTACAGCCTGCATTTCTTCTACTTTTTCTAGAATCATTTTCTTTCTTTCTTTCCTCGCCCCCCCCATCACCAGTAGTTGCCTCAGAGTATTTTATTTGTATTATTTTCCATAATTGTATTTTCCTTTAAAAAGAAAAGTATTTACCAAAGTTGACAATGTTAGATGTATAGTTCAGAACAAGTAATATTTATAGAATGCATGCTAAGATTGACCTTTATGTCAGTTGTCACAGAACTTGATTTGTTCGTTTGAAGTGATATACATTTATACTGAAAGCAAAAATTACAGTTATTAGCACTTAGTATAAATGGATATGCTTTCTCCAGGGAGGACTTTTTCTTTTGAAATTTACTTAAGGAAAATGCTGAGAATGTATATCACTTAGTTATGTCAAATGGGAGAATTGGGAAATGGGTAATGAAAATAGTTTTGTGTCTTTCATATGCCCACTTGAGTGAATAGGATGAAATGTCTTCGTTTCCATTTAACATTTCATGGGATAAGCTGATCTCTTTGTGTACAAGAACAAATTGTCTTGGTAATTTTAGGACTAAACTCTGTTCTTGAATATATGGAGAGGGATACCATGAAGTCAATATAAACCCTATGCATGCATCAGGGGCCAGAATTTAGCTGGTGGTATTTTTTAATATGTTACTTGATGGTGATAATAGTAAAAAAAAATAAAGACATATTTGATGGCAACAAGGGACAAATGACATCGAAAACTTAAATCTAGACAAAAAAGCTAATGTAAGGAGGGAAATGGAAATATGAAGACATTTTAAGTGCTTTTATCCATTTTTCTTTGGCTCAAGTTGTTCATAGATCTTGGATACCAGGTCAAAACTCTGATGTTACCCCTTTAAAAAAATGTCTCTGAAAAGAAAAACACATTCCTTACTTCAATCTGGGTAATGATCTTTCACTGCTCTTACTACTACCTCCTTCTCTGGAAGATACTAGGTACGTTGTAAAATCTGAAAATCTATCAAGACCCACAAATCCTAATACCAACCTTGCCCCTTAAGGTCAGCTGCAACCGATTCTGACTCTGTCTTCTCTGAGTCTCCTGGGGTGGGCTTGGATTTATATCACAACATATGCCAGTCCCTTGGGCTAGAGGTTCATTCCTCAATCAAGGCAAACTAATGGAATTATTTTTCCAGTAAGAGAAAGCTGCACATCAGGATTTTGGAGCTATAGGGCAATATGCCTGGCCCTTCTTTTTGAATCCTCTCTTGGCCACCAACATATTGTCATTAGGTCAGACAACTCAGCAGTTTCAGCATACTTGACCTGTCAGAGGCATTGATGGAAAGGACAAGAGCTAGTCCCTTCTTAAAGAATCCTCTCCTTTGTTCAGATGGTCCAGCAAAATCTGGAATCCATAACAACTTTTCATGTAGCAGGCTATTTAAATAGATTAGCTCAGAGGAGCCCAGATATACTCAAGGAGATTGTCTTGTCACACAAGGAGCTACTCTAATGGAGAAGTAACAATACACAAAGAACATTTAGTGTCCACTTTGTATCCAACTCCTACCCAGATACTGTAAGGTATGCTGAAAACCCTAAAGCATAGGTCTGAGACATTGTCTTGGTTCACTGGACCAAGGAGATATTATTTACATTCCTTCTGCTTCCCATGACCTGGGAAGTCCTCATAAAACCACAGATATGCTAACGGTCCCAGAATATGCAAGAAGTTATAGGTCTATGGGCCTCTTTTTTGTCCAGAGCACTCCGCTCTTAGAAAAAAGAGACTTCCTGTATAAGGGTCCCATTCTTCATTCAAGGCCTTATTCAAATTAAAAGCTTGTTTCATGAAGAGCCTTTAGAAAATACTGAGGCGCACAAATTGTATCGTCTCCACCATGCTTTATTCCCATAGGAAGGGAATTCCCTTTGTCTGCTGGTGTTTGGGTGACCACCTCTGCCTGGAGTAGGTTCCAGAGACTTCAGCATGTAAGACTTCTTTCCATGCCATTCTTAGATTTATTAAAGATGTGGTTTATAATGGCCAGCTGTCAGCCACTTCAGCTTTTAGTTTACTTAGTGTTAACATACCATTAATGGCTTTCCAGTTTGCTCTTACCCTTTGGCAATTAGATTCTTCCACATGATCTTCTATCTAGTCTATACCCTCCTACCTAGGTCTTAATTTAATTCTAAAAGTTCTGTACTCAGATTTCCTTTGAACCTGCTGAATGCCATCCAGATGTCCATCAGGTTCTAATGGTTTTCATTCAGTTCACGCGGGAGCTTGTGATCCTAGTTTTCAAAGCTGCTTATCTGGTTTTCCACAAGCAGAAACTGGTTCTCCATGGCTAAGTTTTTCAGTTTTCTCCTTCAAGTAGTGTCTCCTTTATTTCTTAACTAGGAAATCATTCTCCCACCTAACCTCCCAACATATATCTAAAGCCAGGAGCTTGGAAAGAAATCCTCCGGCATTCTCTAGCCTCGTTCTCTTCTCTCTGACGTTGTCTGGTTTCTGCCCCGTCTTACTACAACAGCCTTAAGAGGTGAGAGAATGGCCTCTGGATGGGGATGCAGACAACAGCCTTGCAGGGACAGTAAAAAAATCACTCCCTCTAAGACCCAAGATACATCCTTCTCTTTGTGCAGTGGACAGCTGGAGAGATTGGAGACAATAGTGGAGATGGAGAAACAAAAAGTTAGAATTCGGGAGAAAAATTATTAAGTTGTATGAATAGGGGATGGAGTAAGGGATGGAGAGATAATGGGGGTAATACTCAACTTAAATCCCTGACAAAACTTTGAAATGGTTTATCTGTAAAAGTATTTTGGGAAAAGGGGTAAAAGCTACCTGCAGAGTATATGGATAGTGCATTTTTGCCTTTACAAAGGTAGAATTTTTAGAGCAAAACTCAGGTCATTGGTAGGACAGTATAACATATTCGTACTTACACCTTCCTTTAGAAAGTAACTATTCGGTTCACATTTACTGATAAATGTTACCCGAAATTTTAAAATAGAAAATATAAATGTTATGGGTAGTTTGTTTCTTAGCTAAGAGCAAAATTCAGTTTACACTTGGAAGCAGAATCAATAAGTGTTAACTTTATGAAATATTAATAAAAAAATGGTACAGGGATTAAAATAAAAGTATTGAAAGCAGACGTATTCACTAAGCGGCATAGATGTGCAACACTGCATCTCTACATTGCTGAGCACTCAGTGGATGCTTCTTTTTGCTAACATTATATAATATTATTGTATCTAGTAAATTACTTTGTTCTAGTAAATTCTAGTAAATTACTTTGTTAAATATTTTGAGTAATGCCATGTGGAACTCCCTAGTGTCGATCCATTTTGGCATTACTCAAGGTTTTTTTTTCTTTAATAAATTAGCTACTTTTTGGCTGTTTTTGTATGGATTGACATCTGTGGCATTCATTGGACCAAGAAGAACCAACATGTGATCAATTACCAAACAAGTTTCATTACAAAATCAAAATGAATATACAGAATTTGCTCTAAAAATGTCTTTCTATTAAGAGGTTACCATTTGAGACAGTTTGATATGAAAGGAGCTACAGTAGACAAAACCACAATCTGTTTTATTCTGTAGTATTTTCCTACCTCTTTATTAGTATAGTTACACAGTGTTCTGATTTTCTCTCTCTTTCTTCTCCCACCCCAATTTGTCAGAGACTACTTGGAAACATAGTGATCAGTTTTATTTTTCTAGTTCCAATTCAAAGGATTTTTAAAACAAGAGAGTGTATTTGCATTAGTAAAATTTTTGATTATATAGTACTGAATTTTTTTTCTAGCACCCTGTGTCCATCCTGGGTTATGTGTGATTTAAGGCATAACAAACAAAAACTACAAAGGACTTTGAAATTAAAAGGGACTGTCATCTTCCAGTGCACTGACAAAAATGATTCTAACTGTAAAGAACAGTTAAGCTATCATGCTGACAACTGTAAACTGTTGCCAGTTAAGTTTCTCTTAGTTCTGTGATATTCTGCCTGTGGGGAAAACTCTGATTTTAATTAGCAGTTGAAGCTCTTGCAAAGCTATGTTTGGCACATCCTGGCAAGCTCAGGAACAACTATTTGCTGTCCTTGCAACTATTTATAAAATTATTATAGAGAAAACTAGTAGTTTTGCTGATTCTTGGACAAGGGAGTCACTACTATCTCTTACTTTAGCATTACTGCGCAAATGTATATCCAAATATTGTGCAAAGTTTGTACACTGTATAATTTTAAAATACTAGAACTGACACTTAGGACCAACACCAGATTTATTTCCATGATGTATGGAAGTTGTTATAGAGTACCACAAAGCACTGACTACATGTTAAAAGGAGAAAATGGGCCAAATTTTCAAAAGCGCATTCACTCACCTTAGATATACATGTCACCAACTTATTCATATCCATTGAGGTGTTTGGGAGCCCTAATTGGATGCATGCAGTTTGGTCCTGTGATGTTTAAAAAGGGGCCAGATGTCCAGTTTTCCAGTGGTCAGTTCTGGAAATTTGAAGATTGAAAATGGGACACCTATATGTCCCAGTTATGCTCAGCAGCTCTCCTTACCCTTCCCAACAGATGGTGCTGATGTGGGCTCTGGGAAGCATTCTTCCCAGCCCCAACCCTAGCCCCTGGGAGAGCACCAGCGGGAGCTCTTCCGGACAGAGAACAGCAGCAGCAGCAGCACCACCACAGAGGGCTGGCAAGTGTGGTACATAACTGGTGGCAGCCCCAACCCAGGAGGTCAGGAGAGGGTGTGAATGTAGAGAACGGGCTCCTCACTGGGTAAGGAGTGACAGGTATCTGGTTTTTTTTCCCCCTTCATTTTGATAATATGGGCATCTTAGCTATAATAGAGTTGTGGCTTTACCGACTTATCCAAAGCCCACTAAGGTCAATGGAAAGACTTCTACTGACTTCAGTGGACTTTAAATCTGGCAACAGGATTCTGGTCTCAAACATATGATGTATTATATCCTGGGTTGTAAAATCTTCAGGCCAGAGACTGACCTCGTCTTGTTTAATTTGTCTTCAAAGTGCCACACATACGTGTGGTGATAATAAATTACAACATCAGTTAAAGTATAGGTTGTGAAGTTAGCTACTATCTGTGTGGATACATGTGAGAGAAATGATTTTAAAAGATGAACTGTGAAATGCACTGGATATATGAGACCAGATTCTGGTGCTAAAAGTAAGCATTTTTTATTATTATTAATTATTTTATTTTAAAATAAATCTAACAGCACAAGTTTATATGCTACCTGAAAATACTTCTTACATTAGCATTTTGCTTGTTAGAAGCTCTGTTTTCTTCTTTTACAAAAGAATAATATTTCAATAGATGCTCTAACTAATTTAAAAGTATTTCCGGGCTGAAGGGGAAAATGTTATATTTGGCCAGTGATGACCCAGCAAAATAATTTATGAAAAATATGACACTATTCTAAGTAATGTTATTTTAAATAATATCCCACAAAAATGTAGGGTGCCCAGATGTTCCAATTTTATAAAGACAGACCCAATATTCAGGGCTTTTTCTTATATAGGCACCTATTATGCCCACTCCCATCCCCATTCCCATTTTTCATACTTGCTATTTGGTCACCCTACAAAAATGTATATTGTATGTAATAATTCGAGGAAAAATTACATGTAGGTAGATATCCACTTCTTTCTATACTACAGAACTTAAAACATACGTTAAAAACATCATCAGGGTTTGTGTGCATGTGTGTGTTGGACACTGCTGGAAAACTCGATGTCATGCATTTCAGACCGGACATGGTAAATCTATTCATCATGAGCTGAAGACCACCACTGTGTTTGCAGAGCAAAAAGCCAACCTTTCTTTTCTGGATAATAAATGATCACAGGGCTGGAAATGAGTCAGACTTTTCAGACTAGCCAAAGACAAACTATCTTTGATTCCAGTCTTTTTGACTCACCTGTACATATTCCATGTTATTACTCAGGTGCTAAGCAGAAGTGCTTTTTGTCTTCAAGGCTGAAAGGCCCTTTAGTTTAAATTAGGGACGTTCACTGGTCTTCCTTGAGAAAGTAAAATAAATTCACTAGTGGTTACTAGTTGTAAAAAGCTGTTAAAATACACAAGTTCTGCCTCATTTCCAATGCAATGCTGTGACTTAAGAACACTTGTTTATTGTTGCACAGTATGCTGCCAGACTGTCCAGGTAGATGAAATCTGATTCCCTTTCTTATTGCTTTAAGCATTTCATTATCACTTACGGGTTGTTTCAAAAGACAAGTAAAAATATAAGACTTCTTGGAGTAAAGTAGTGACTAACTTTCAGTAACTTGCAACGGAGCACTTCTCTCTCTCTCTCTTTTTTTTTTTTTAAGAATAAATTGACTGTGTTTGACCTTTGACTCAAGAGAATCTTACAGGTTTCTATTACTGAGGAAATAGGTTCCTTAATGACAGTGTCATCAGAGGTGAGATGAGTAAAAGAAGTTGTTATGTAATGAAACATGAAGACACATACATGAAATATTAAAGGCTTGATGGGACAAGTCAGCCTGCGTCAACAATATGCTAAGAACATCTATCAAAACAGAGCCAGTGCCCGAACAGTGATACTCTGGCTGCATATTAGGTATGTAGTCAGATTGCTGAAGTGTAGCCCTCTTCCACTGACCTGTTGCATTGATATGAAGTGTAAATGTATCTCTAGATAAGCTGTCTGTCGGTTAGAGCTAGACCCTGGCCTGCTACTAATTGATTCCCACCATTGTTTTCCCAAAACACTTCTGGTGATTTCTAGTGAATCCCAGTATTGATGATACTCTTTTAAATTTCGTCCCTGTGTTGTTTTTCATTCCTTTCATTAACACTAATAAAAATATGGCAAAAAAAAAATACAGAAAACCGAAATTGCAACTGCTTCTTTGTGTTTAAATACATTTTAAACAATAGTTAAAATGTTTTGCATCTTAAGATGTTTGTCACTAATTAAATGGCTGATTTGTATATATGCAGTTAACTTTGTACGTTACTTGCAGTTGTTCAGTATTTGAAAATGTCATCTTCTAAAATGATGATAGTTCTGTTACACAGGCTAATGCAAGTGTTTTTTAGGAAGTCGAAGAAAGCCTTGCAGGCATCAGCAGTTTATTAGATCCTGATTCTGCTTTAAAAGCTTTTAACACCAGTCTTTTATCACATATGTGTCAGGGACAGAACTTATAAAAAGGCAAGCACATTTGAATACATTACACTTAGTTCGTTGTTAAAATTATTATAGGCTAAGTCCAGACTTAACACAGTTGCAAAAAGTAATTTTGTATTTACAACTTTCCTGTTCTTTGTGTTAGAAGTTTATATAATTATCAGCTTGTTAACAGATTGTTAGTTAATTTCATTTATTTATTGTACTAGAGATGGGAGATCTTAAAGATTCTGCAATTTCTAAATACCCACACTTACGGAAGTTCTGATTTTTATTCTGAGCCTTATCAAACACTGCGGCACTCATTCCCTACCATCCCTAGATATCTGTCTACTCATATGCCCCCCTTCATCATAGCATCTGAGTGCCTCACAATCATTAATGAACTTCATCCCTATTATTTAGGCAAGGAACTGCAATAAGGGATAGATTAAGTGACATGCCCAAGATCACACAGGAAGTCTCTGGTTGATCTGGGAACTGAACTTAGGTTTCTTGAGTCCCAGTGTGGTGCTCTATGCACTGTTTATGTCCATAAATCAATCCTTTGGTTACTTTTTGTCCTCATTCAGGGCTTTTGGCAGGATAGGGTTTTTTTTAAAAATAACTATAATGTTATGTAAAATTTTAGGGTGGATTATCCACCAGTCTATACCATCTGATCCTGCTGATCCTGCCATCACTTTGGAGGTAAGACAGAACACCTCAGGGTCAGCTCCTCCTTAAAGATGGGTGAGTCCATTTGAATAAAATAAGAGTCCTAAATCTTCATCCAAAACTCAGTCTGAACTGAAACTGGTTGGGTTTTTGGTGGTGATGGTTGTTTTGGGGGTGGAAGGCATGTTTGTTTTTGTTTCTTTCCTAAAGATTACTAAATGTCCCTTTTCTTTAACTTTCTTCTCCACATGCCTCTGCACTTTTTGGTATGGCTGGGACAGTAGGTAAAAATACCATGAGAAAATTGCTCCTGTAATCTCTTCAGCCTTATTGAAATCAGCACTGACAGGAAATATCACAGGAAAGTCTTTTCTTATGAGATTTTCAGCCCAATTTCTCAACCCTTTTAATCAGGTATGAGAGGAAAGAAACCAGGGATCTAAAATCCTGACCCCTGAGCAAAGTCTGAGTAAAAAAATGTTGACTCACAGAAACTGTGCAGGGATTGAAAGTAAAGGAA
This sequence comes from Dermochelys coriacea, assembly GCF_009764565.3. Classification (NCBI taxonomy): domain Eukaryota; kingdom Metazoa; phylum Chordata; order Testudines; family Dermochelyidae; genus Dermochelys; species Dermochelys coriacea. The sequence continues at coordinate 83,237,638 of NC_050073.1, read as the reverse complement.
TCCACTCCTAGGTGCCTCCACAACCCAATCACAACCATTCCAACTTGCTGAGAGGAACTGTGGACACAATCAGCTGGATATGTGCAGTGCAGAAACACACTGGGCACATTTGTCTGCTCTATACAGAGAACCTTGGAAAAGGGTCTAATTCCTGATCTTCCCCACTGATCTGGCCCTTTCGCACAGCAAACCTGCAGCTTTTATGCCATTTTGAGCCTTAGAATATATGCTTCAGGGGGTACAGGATTTGGGCCTGAGTGAACTTACTGTTCACATATCTCAGAAAAAGTAACATCTCCAACTCCCAGTTCCTGACAATGTGCATCTGAGGCAACTAGCCAGATCCATAGGAATTAAAGTTATCTTTTCTATAAATTTCAGAAATTTGGGGTTACTATTAGTTAGCGCAACTGTTGGTATGTATTGCTTTCCTTATCTTTTTGTGGGCAAGAAGCAGAAACTGAAGAGGGAATTTTGTTCACCTTGAACTGTAAAGATCTAAAGTGTCCCAATTCTCTATACTTCCACCAACAACTGATTATATTTAGTTGCAAAATAATACACAATACTTTTTAGATATATGAATTATCTGCCTATGCAGACTATCTCTCTGTATTTTAATATAGTTTAAAATATATATCTGTAGAATCCAGATATGAGCTGGGTGAATGCTGCAAAAGAGAATGTGTGAGCACTTTTTCAAACTTTTCAACAAATTTGGTTTGGCTGATCATGTCTCTTTGATATTTGCTTTCCATGAATATTTAAGCAAACATGTTTACTTGTAGGAATATTCATTGAAAGAACAAATTATAAGGACATAGTGCAGACTACTTGGATAAAGTGGATTATGAATTTGTAACCACAAGCCCTTTTGCTAACCACCTGATTTAGGAGAAATTCTCAACCAAGTAAATGCAAAGAAATATACCATGTGACTTAATCATCAAGCAAAACAGCACACATTTCCCATTGGAAATACAAATACATGCATGAACCAGTTGTGGAATCCATAGGCTGAAATATGTTTAAGTAATTCTGAACAATGAACAAATTACCGGTAATAGGAATCACTCTGTGTTCATGGACAATTAATTAATTTAAAAGAAAAAGCTCTAAATTCAGTGACTAATGTGTTTGCTGCTGGTAGTCTATTCAGCTGTATTCCAAGTTGTGTATTTTGGATTTTCTATGGAAACAATTGCATTAAACTAACCACATGTCCTACCATGTAGGAGATGCCCAGGAAATAAGAGATGCATGTTCACTACAAAAAAAGAATTCTGATGGGACTAATATGATTATGTTATGCCATAATAAATTTGTGAAAATTTTCCCATAAAGTATGAGAAATGATCTTTTAGTAAATGTATTTATATCTACGTTGAAAACTCACTTTTCTCTTCAGAGATGAGCCTGTACCAAAACACAGTTCCGAAAATCCCTAATTATAGGATATGTCTGAATTGGAATCTGAGTCTAAAATTTGTATTTCAGGTCTTATTTGAATTTCCATTCCAGCTCGGTTTTAAGGTTCTTTTTTTATGTTTAAAACACACAGAAATAGTGTATATGAAGAGAAACCTATTTTTTTACCATTATTGTTGCAGTTGGTGTTTTTCAGTTTCTTTGTCACAAGAAAGCTGTAGACTTCAAGTTTGAGGCTTCCAAAAAGTGTGGTGTTTTCATTTATTCCAAACTTGATCCTAGTTGATTGAATAAATACTCAGACAAAAGCATTAGAAAAAAAGATTGTTTGCTTCACTTAAGGCAAACTGGCTGAAATGTTTTAATGGCAGGTAATACTACACCAAGGAGGCGTCTCTGAGAATGTTCCTGTGCATATGCCATTGTTTCTTATGACAATAATAGCTTGTGGTAACATGGTCCAATGTGAGTTCCCACAGAATTATATAACTGTTACAAAACAAATGTGGGTTTTCATTGTGTGATGCAGCAAGAACTTTGTAAGAAATGATCATCTGGGAAAAGCAGCTCCAAAGCCCTTCCACTGCTTCTGTTACAAACCCTTATGTGTAATTATTAGACAGTTATACATTTTATTAAACTTTCTGTGATAATACTTTGCCTTCTTTTTTTAAAATTATTTCCACTAAGCATGGAACCAACAGCCATGTCTCCACCCTTGGACTGCTCCTTATATCACCTGCCTACCTCCCACCATACTGAGCTATGTGGAGTGGAGTCCCCCTGCATACCTGTTCTGCAGCTTTTGACTATGGTTCTGTTGCACTGGGAGGTTTTTATGGCACCAACATCCTTAGGTGAATTTCATCCTTGGTCCCAAACTGATGTCCTAATGTAAGCAAAATTTGCAAAGTTTCAATGGGATGGGAGTTTGTCCATCTATGATTACAGCAGCAGGTCCACAACATGTAACAAACTTCTTTGGCTGAAAATTCAGAATTTATAAAATGATGGAAGCAATGGACTAATCCAGCCTTTTGTCTATGGAGATATGGATGCAGTTCTAAATTAGATAATAAGTGATTTGAGTTTGATGGCTTTAGTTTCTGTTAGTGTAGATGCTTAACAGGGTTTTGTAGGTAAGTGCAGAAGATGAAAAAAAAGTAGGACTGCATCTCCTTACCTTATTCCTATCTTTAGTGTCATTCTCCCAATTCCATGATTACTTAGCTTCTTCACTACAAGCGCAGGCCCTTAAAAATGGAAATATTACATTAATATTACTAAAGATTTACTCGTCAACAAAGGATCATTAAAATGTACATTGGGGCCAAATTCTCTGCTGTTGTAACTCCAGTGCAGCTAGTCAAGTTTTGTTTGATCCTTGATGTTTGATTCTTGATCTTAAATTGTTTTCACTAGGAAATTAATATGTAAGTGTGTGTGTTTTATTTTTCTTAAATACTGGAAGTAGCTGCGGTAATATTATAGGTGGACTCTTCTACTACCTTTATCCACTAGGTGACAGTACAACTCTTTTACCTTTTTTTATTATTATCCATAGGTGATTGAAGCAAAAGAAAAAAGTTAATGTAAACAACTTCTGAGAATATATTCTTGGCAGTTGAAAATTAATACGTACTTTGTGTGAATTTTTTGTTTATAATTTTGGTATCGTGAGGAAATATTTCTCATAAGTTAGTTTGCTTAATGCAAATAAAGGAGTTCTTTATCATTAAGCAAAGCTATTGTTTGTTTTTAACCAAAAGACCCCTTACATTGTATCTTAATTGTAGACTGATAAATAGCTATGGAAAACATAAATACTGAAAGTTACTGAAAATGAACCCTTTTTAATAGCTGAAGGTAAGATATGCAAAATAAACCCTGAATCTTAGCAGTGATCTCCAAGAAGAAAGGTGGATTTTTAAAGCTTCCTTTTAAATAAAATAATATGTACAGTATCGTTAACCCTTTTAATAAACAGTTACACTATGAATTAGATGACTTGTTATTTAATCTGTTTTTAAAAAGAATGAAAATAAATTACTAATTTTCAGCATTTCCATTGTACTCTGCCACATGGCTTATATTTAATTTATGCAAAATAAAACTAAATGTTTCTTTTTGTATTTGAAAATTTTATAAAACAGAGTTCCCCTTTGCTACCCATTTTCAACTGCATACTTCTCAAGACATTTTTATTTGGACAAATCCTGGAGGTAGGGTAAAGGAAAAATGGTATATCAAAATGTGCTGGAGTGTGATATTTTATATGTTCTAAGGGCTGATTATTCAAACATGAATTTCATTGACGCTAATCACATGAGTAAAGTTTCTTGGCTAAATGTGTACAGGATCAGTCCTGCAACCACTACCATGTACAAGATAAAACATACACTAAAAAAAATTACATGCTACTCATATTGTGTGATTATATGAATATATAAAATTATAATTTAATAGTTACAGTATTTTTATAATATTCCTCGGAGCCATGTAAAGTATTAAAAAATCCCAAGAACTAAACATTTGTGTTTGTAATTACAGTGAGATTTTGAGTGAGCTTTAGAATGATATAGGTTTGCAGAGGCTATTTTAATTTATAATGCAATGCTGAAACCAATTGGAATATTGTTTGTAAATACTGACAAACCTCTGATTCCTATTAGAGGAAAGAACAAAACTATTCTCATAGTATAACAGACATATTTTTATCATGGTATTATTACATTCTGGAAACAAATGTCTCTGTATAATAAACAAAGTAATAGCCATTTTTTAAAAATTCTATCTAGTTCCCAAAAGTTATAAAATATAATAAGCAAAATGAACATTTTTACAGTAGTAATAAAAGATACAATTTAATGAAAAGTGAAAATTAAATAAACAATCTGATATACACATCACACACTTTCTTACTGAACACCTTCAAAATGTACCTTATAAAAAATCTATTTTAAACATTTTAGCAAAAACCAATTATAATCATGAGCCTACATAACTCAGAAAACATCATTCTTAAAAGAAAAAGAAAATTTTCTTCAGTATGACGTATAGTAACACTTGCTGGACTAAATTGTGCTACGATTTACACTCTGTGTAATCCCCCATTAGGGTGCAAGGTAGAGCAGAATTTGGCCCATTATGTTTAATGATTGACGACTATGAAAGTGTTACACATTTAAAATTTATGATAGAGCATTACAAAGGTTCACTTTGTACTTTGAGCTAGGATTTCTAGAGACATTAAATGCTGTTGCACATTTCAACACTTCTAGTAAAACAGTTGTGGTTCATTTTTGAGACATCAATTTCTCTATACATTTACTACATACTATATATTTCTGTTACTTGTGGTCCCATTACGACATGTAATGTGAAAGAGCATTTCATTAAAAAAAAATGAAATCCTTCTTAATCTTCATCTGAGTCTTCTGTTTAGTCTCAGAACATAGGAAAGATCAAATACACTATATTATAGAATATGCCTAAGTGCTTGCCTTATTTTTTTCAATTTATTTTAGGCATGTGCCAAAATACTGCATCCTTTGTCTGCAACACATAACGTTGCGATAAAATTCTACCTACCTTAGACACTTTTCTCAAATTTTTCATTTATTTGTAGAAGAGCTTAACAAAATACAAAGGCCTCAATACTGAATTTAGCCCAAACCACAAAGCGATTACTTTGTTTTTGATTCCTTAAAATGTAAGCTATTGTGTAACCATGATGTCTATAATTTCCCTATATTTCTTAAAAGAAAAAATGATTGCACTGTTAACCGTATAAGGGCTCTTAGGAGAATGTGAACAAAATGTATTTACAATACATTACATTTTTCTGAGATTGATTTAGGCTTCAGTATTGTGACATTACCTTTATAGTTAAAATTGTCATTTCCACTATAAACCTCTATGTTGAGATGTTTATAATTCAACTCAGACATTTAAAAAATAAGCAATTTAGGCTGTGAGGTCTTTATTTGGCAGTGAACTTTTTAGTAGATATTTGGAAAAAATAGCTCTTTTCAAGTTATAAGAAAACAAAAACAAATGTTAGTGGTTTCAGACACATTTTTGTCCACCTATAACCTAAAGCCAGTTAAATTTTATTAAATGAAATTTTAGAAGCCATTAATTCTTAGCAAATACCGATGGTAACTAACTATTGAGTATACTAATTGAGAAAAACAATCACGTTACTTTGCCAGTAATTTTTTTGTGAAGCAAAATTCAGTGAGCTATATCGTGCCATCGCTGAAGTCAGTAGGGAATTCTCTTTAAAAGCTGCTTGTACAACATGGCCCCTTGTATGTACACTTTGGACCTGTTGCTTATCTTACTGGTTTTTCACCAATGTAACTCCATTCATTTTAGTGGAATTACTTCTGATTTATACCACTTTGAGAGAGAATCAGATCAACTATGCTTATGCCTGACAGCAGAAATGATAAAATAGAGCACCTCTTCCAGATAGAGGTTCTTTAACCTATGTCCATTGAAGTCAATGGGAATTATTTCATCAACTTAAATGGGTGCTGAATAAGGCCCTAGATCCTGATCCTGATCCTGCAAATACTTACACACATATTCAACTCATGTGAGAAGTCCCATTAGCTTCACCTAAGTGAAGTTTGGCATGTACTTAAGTCACTGTTGGGTTGTGTTCTGATTCTGTGGAGTTATCTATAATTTTATATATTTTCTGCGGTTGTATTTCTATATTAGGTTGCACTTTCATGCTGTTGAATCAACATCCATAGGTTTCTATACAATTTTATTTTTTAAAGAGATCTGATTATTTCTTATAATTGTTATTTCTTCTTTGCTAAAAACATAGCTGGATAAATGTTGATATTTACAGAAGAAAATACTGTTCTGACATAAAAAGTGGAAGGAGAAAGAATTAGTAATATTTGTGTCACATGAACTATTAACAGTAACATATACAAATATATACAAATGCACAAAGCCTTGGAAACAAGCAGGGAGAACTGGAGGTCCTGGTGATGTCAAGGAATTATGACGTGATTGGAATAACAGAGACTTGGTGGGATAACTCACATGACTGGAGTACAGTCATGGATGGTTATAAACTGTTCAGGAAGGACAGGCAGGGCAGAAAAGGTGGGGGAGTAGCACTGTATGTAAGGGAGCAGTATGACTGCTCAGAGCTCCGGTACGAAACTGTGGAAAAACCTGAGTGTCTCTGGATTAAGTTTAGAAGTGTGTGCAACAAGAGTGATGTCATGGTGGGAGTCTGCTATAGACCACCGGACCAGGGGGATGAGGTGGATGAGGCTTTCTTCCGGCAACTCACGGAAGCTACTAGATCGCATGCCCTGATTCTCATGGGTGACTTTAATTTTCCTGATATCTGCTGGGAGAGCAATACAGCGGTGCATAGACAATCCAGGAAGTTTTTGGAAAGCGTAGGGGACAATTTCCTGGTGCAAGTGCTAGGGGAGCCAACTAGGGGGAGCGCTTTTCTTGACCTGCTGCTCACAAACCGGGTAGAATTAGTGGGGGAAGCAAAAGTGGATGGGAATCTGGGAGGCAGTGACCATGAGTTGGTTGAGTTCAGGATCCTGACGCAGGGAAGAAAGGTAAGCAGCAGGATACGGACCCTGGACTTCAGGAAAGCAGACTTTGACTCCCTCAGGGAACAGATGGCCAGGATCCCCTGGGGGACTAACATGAAAGGGAAGGGAGTCCAGGAGAGCTGGCTGTATTTCAAGGAATCCCTGTTGAGGTTACAGGGACAAACCATCCCGATGAGTCGAAAGAATAGTAAATATGGCAGGCGACCAGCTTGGCTTAATGGTGAAATCCTAGCGGATCTTAAACATAAAAAAGAAGCTTACAAGAAGTGGAAGGTTGGACATATGACCAGGGAAGAGTATAAAAATATTGCTCGGGCATGTAGGAAAGATATCAGGAGGGCCAAATCGCACCTGGAGCTGCAGCTAGCAAGAGATGTCAAGAGTAACAAGAAGGGTTTCTTCAGGTATGTTGGCAACAAGAAGAAAGCCAAGGAAAGTGTGGGCCCCTTACTGAATGAGGGAGGCAAGCTAGTGACAGAGGATGTGGAAAAAGCTAATGTACTCAATGCTTTTTTTGCCTCTGTTTTCACTAACAAGGTCAGCTCCCAGACTGCTGTGCTGGGCAACACAAAATGGGGAAGAGATGGCCAGCCCTCTGTAGAGATAGAGGTGGTTAGGGACTATTTAGAAAAGCTGGACGTGCACAAGTCCATGGGGCCGGACGAATTGCATCCGAGAGTGCTGAAGGAATTGGCGGCTGTGATTGCAGAGCCCTTGGCCATTATCTTTGAAAACTCGTGGCGAACGGGGGAAGTCCCGGATGACTGGAAAAAGGCTAATGTAGTGCCCATCTTTAAAAAAGGGAAGAAGGAGGATCCTGGGAACTACAGGCCGGTCAGCCTCACCTCAGTCCCTGGAAAAATCATGGAGCAGGTCCTCAAAGAATCAATCCTGAAGCACTTAGAGGAGAGGAAAGTGATCAGGAACAGTCAGCATGGATTCACCAAGGGAAGGTCATGCCTGACTAATCTAATCGCCTTTTATGATGAGATTACTGGTTCTGTGGATGAAGGGAAAGCAGTGGATGTATTGTTTCTTGACTTTAGCAAAGCTTTTGACACGGTCTCCCACAGCATTCTTGTCAGCAAGTTAAGGAAGTATGGGCTGGATGAATGCACTATAAGGTGGGTAGAAAGCTGGCTAGATTGTCGGGCTCAACGGGTAGTGATCAATGGCTCCATGTCTAGTTGGCAGCCGGTGTCAAGTGGAGTGCCCCAGGGGTCGGTCCTGGGGCCCGTTTTGTTCAATATCTTCATAAATGATCTGGAGGATGGTGTGGATTGCACTCTCAGCAAATTTGCGGATGATACTAAACTGGGAGGAGTGGTAGATACGCTGGAGGGGAGGGATAGGATACAGAAGGACCTAGACAAATTGGAGGATTGGGCCAAAAGAAATCTAATGAGGTTCAATAAGGATAAATGCAGGGTCCTGCACTTAGGATGGAAGAATCCAATGCACCGCTACAGACTAGGGACCGAATGGCTCGGCAGCAGTTCTGCGGAAAAGGACCTAGGGGTGACAGTGGACGAGAAGCTGGATATGAGTCAGCAGTGTGCCCTTGTTGCCAAGAAGGCCAATGGCATTTTGGGTTGTATAAGTAGGGGCATAGCGAGCAGATCGAGGGACGTGATCGTTCCCCTCTATTCGACACTGGTGAGGCCTCATCTGGAGTACTGTGTCCAGTTTTGGGCCCCACACTACAGGAAGGATGTGGATAAATTGGAAAGAGTACAACGAAGGGCAACGAAAATGATTAGGGGTCTAGAGCACATGACTTATGAGGAGAGGCTGAGGGAGCTGGGATTGTTTAGTCTGCAGAAGAGAAGAATGAGGGGGGATTTGATAGCTGCTTTCAACTACCTGAAAGGGGGTTTCAAAGAGGATGGCTCTAGACTGTTCTCAATGGTAGCAGATGACAGAACGAGGAGTAATGGTCTCAAGTTGCAATGGGGGAGGTTTAGATTGGATATTAGGAAAAACTTTTTCACTAAGAGGGTGGTGAAACACTGGAATGCGTTACCTAGGGAGGTGGTAGAATCTCCTTCCTTAGAGGTTTTTAAGGTCAGGCTTGACAAAGCCCTAGCTGGGATGATTTAACTGGGACTTGGTCCTGCTTTGAGCAGGGGGTTGGACTAGATGACCTTCTGGGGTCCCTTCCAACCCTGATATTCTATGATTCTATGATTCTAACACAATACTTGGGTTGGGTGGGACAGTAGCAGATGTTATGCCAAACCTATTCATTTGAGGTACATATATGGCCCCCATTACTGTAGTTTCTGAGAACCTTAGAGTCTTTAAGGTATTTATCCTCCCAGGACCCTAGAGAGGTAGGGAATTACTATTATCCCCTTTGACTGAGGCACAGGGAGGCTAAGTGACTGGTCATGCAGTCATACCAGGAAGTCTGTGGTAAAGCAGAGACTCACAAGTCCTAGATTGGAGTCCTAGCCTCTGGACCATCTTTCTTCTCCTCATTACTCTGCACCTCATTTCTGCCAAATTTAAAAAATGAGGGGAGGTGTGCTATGGCATCCCTTTTTGTGAAATAGGTAATCGCATTTTAGTGGACAAGCCCAGTACAAAGCACTGGAGTGAAACATATGGAAGCAGTACAGTAAGATGGGGCAGCAAATATATTTATCTATTTTAATATATTAATTGGAAAATAGCCATCTGAAAATATTGTTTTAGGCCATTTGCTCTTTGTCATATTCAACCACATTATAGCTATACTTGCCACGAAAAGAAAAGGCAGAAAGCCCATATTCAAAAGAATTTAGTAGTGTAAAATTTACTTCTGTACTATTACTACCAGTGGTGACTGGAGGCAAAATGCTGGAAACAAAATCCAGTCGCATGATAGCAACTGGAAAGAGTTTCACTTTTCATGGGGTGGAAAAAGATAGATTTTCCACATATTTTTACTTAAAAGATTAGATCCATGTGTAAACTGCAGGGATAACACCGAGAATCAGGATGGCATAGATTCTATCACATTCTTCTTATGCCACACCTTCCAGGCCCCACTCCATAAAGGATCAGCCTCAGATGTGGCTTGTACTCAGACCCATTTCAGCCTTTTATGAGCGAGTGATATTGCTAGTGTGACAATACAAACCTGTCACCCTAGGCAATTTTAATGTGTCATTTAATATTTTCCTATACCTACCCATTTGAGTGTAACAATATTACTATAATATTTACCAGTGCCAGTTTTACCATTTTGGGAGCACCTTCCTACCTTTCCCCATCAGAAAGTTCCCCGTACACACACTCCTTTCTCTTTCCCCACATCCCACCACTTCAATGAGATTCCTGTGACCTTCATCCCTACCATTTTTATATTTAAAAAAATTGAAATTATTATCTTGACTCTCAGCCCTGTGACTTTGGTCATCAGTAGGGTTCCATGAGCAAGTGAATGCCATATGCACCCTCACTCTGACCACATCCCTAGGGCCAGCCAAAAGAGTTAAATTAACTGTACTCCTGCTATGTATCTTTTTGGAGTCACTTCATTGGTCATTAAACTTAGTACCATATACTGGTTATTTTATAATTGGGTCTATTGTGCATGAATCTGTTTGGTATTGCAATATGTGTGCCACTATTAGCTAGAAAGCAAAGGGAATAAACTGTTGTTCAGACCCATCAATCCAGGAATGACTAGGTAAGGAATGTCCCCAAACAGCTCAACTGTGATATAAAAGCACACTTCATTTACATGTGAAAAAATGATTCAAGTGTCCAGGTGCAAAATAAGCCCAGAAGCCGGAGAATGAAAATATTAACTGACAGTCCAAAAACAACCACAGCATTTCATTGGGTACACAATGAAACAGCCGTAGGCTTTCTGTAAGCTATGAAACATAAATAAATAAATAAATAAAATTAAAATGTGGTCAATGTACAGCACTCACAGCAATGCTGCCTCAACAGAATTTCATCTTGCACCTTTTGAATCTAAGGTCTCTTTGCACTGGCTGCAGAAATTCTTTTCTGTAGCTCCCAGAGTTGATTTTTCACTGTTCAGGTTATATGAATTTTGGTCAGAGGAGTTAACCACATTGAGACAAATTTTTGAAAAGGCCTCAGCCCCGCCTTCAAGGTTGCTTTTGCAATCATTTCCATCCAGATGTTGGGTGTATTTTTTTTTCAAATAAAAAGTAGTTCTGCATGCAAAGCAGGCATCTATCTTCTCTTTTCCCTGTACTCCCACAAGTGCCACTTGTACATAAAAATGCAGATTTTCTGAATGCACAAATTACTATGTTGTGGGTGCAAACGTGGGGAAATATTTAGACTATTATGTAAAAATGTTTAAATCTTCTTCATTTCAGTTTAACTGTTCTCTCAATAGTGATTTCAGCCTTCAAAAGACACGATTGCTTCTCTCTCACTTTCCTATCATATAATGCTGGAAGGTTCTCTGTAATAAGGGTCCAAACCTGCTTTGACTGATTTTGGTAATGGAAGATTGGGCCCCAACTGCAATAGCTGTAGGGATGAACCCATTTTTAGATTATTTGCTACTTCATAGAAGAGCTTCTATATTAATGTGTCCCAGATGAGTGTTGTATGCCTTAGCTTCTCCCCCAGATTGATATTTTTACATCAAAGTTTTTATTCAGTCCTTCAGGTATACTAGTCAGTAGTCAGACAAGATACAGAGTGATCAAAGCCAGATATAGACATGGGAGGAGGGAGAAGGGGAGAGAGGAAGCGTAGCAAAGGGAGAAAAGTTGGGGGAGCCAATTCTAATTTGAGGGGGAAAAAGAGAAAAGTGTCTATAAGGTGTTCTTTATTCACATTTCTCTTCAGTGGTACAGTACGTCAATGTCTAATGCAATACACTTTTTAGTTTTCAGGAAGTTTAGGAGGTATGACCACATGCTGAAAAACAGTCTCTAAATTTGCACCAGAAAAAAAAAAGACTCAGTCTATGTATGCAAATGCATATTAACTACAGTAGCTACAATGAATTGCATATCAAATGCCACATCTACATACACTTTTTCTCTTGTGGACAGAAATGAACTTGCAAGCAAAAATGTGGCTGTAAATGTGTAGATTCTTTGAGATTTTTATGTAAATTTGGCCCTATGTAAATTTGTAAGCTGCTTGTGTATCAGAATTAATTACAGTTCATTAAAAAATTCTACAAAGTAACGGATGGCTGGGACAGCTCCATCATGCAACTCAGACACATTGTTAGTGAAGCCCATAATGAGTTCCATAAAATAGAAAAGGCTATTTTTAAATGCTATTGCCTTATTTTCTTCTTCAGATGGTATTTATCTACCCTTACTGAGTAAAAGAAAAAATTCTACCTAAGGCATACTAATATGATGAGAAAAATAGATTTTTTCCTGTTTATACAGAAGTTTATTTTAAAATGTAGGATGCATCAGAATTAAGCATGGAATTAATGGGATGTGTCCTGTGGAACTACAAATTCACATAAATTACATATGTATCTTAAAATACATGTTTATGTTTTGATTATTGTTTAGAGTATATTGAATGATAATTTAACTACACTGATCACTTAGGTTTTCACCTGAAACATACCATTTGCTCACTAGGTATGTACATATAGACTCTAGGAACCAGAGTTCTAAACATGCTTAGCACCCACAATTAGGACAGATTTTCAAGAGTTCGGCGCCCACGAAGAAAAATATGGACACTTTTTTTAGGTGCTTACTTGAGAATTGCTGGGTTCTGAATTCTTTTGAAAATCTAGTTCTAGCTTCTTATTTAACATCATTAACAAATATGTAGCAAATATATTTCCAAATTCCACTTGGAAAGCTAATACAGAGTACTGGTAATTGCTTAAAAAGCCTATCTGTTTAAAGGCCATGAAAACAGTAAGAGAAGGCAAACATCAGGACAAGCACAGGTAATAGTTTATGGGAGATGGAAGAAAGGGTCTTATTGAAAAGCATTCCAATCCATTTAGTTCCTTCACAAGTCCTAATGAGATAATAACTCAAGTCAAAACTATTTGTTACTTTCAGGAAGTGTACCTCAGGTAAATGAAGAAATTATTTGAAGAAGGATCATAGTGGGTGGGGTCTGTTTGTGATTCAGCTTGGTAAAGGCAGATGCGGATTTACTTCTGGTGTTTAGTGCCCCACTAGTATTGGTTCCCATTGATGTGGCTATCTGGTCTTTATCTCATGTGATTCATGGCTTGTGAATTGAGACGATGGAAAACACTTAGAAACTGATACTGCTGAGGCTGTAGCAGATAAAAATGTAATACCAGTAGCAGAAGGAATCCTGGAATGTCTCTTTAGAATAAGCTGATGATAATGAACATTTGATGACTCCAAATTAAAACAGCTCAATTCATAGTGTTTAAAATACTTTAATTAAATCAGCATGATTCTGTTGCGTTGAACTTCCAAACATCCTAAAAATGTAGTGGAGGGGACAAGCATATGCACTGAAATGTATAATTCTTGTAAAGATGAATGAAAACCAACTGGGAAATGTACATTTTTTTTTTAGCACAGAAGTAACAGAGCCCTAACATTCCCTACATAGGCAGCTAGTCCCAAATTGTACTCATGGAGCTTGTGATGCATATATTTCTGTTGGGGGAAAACAGCTGGGTTCTGCCTGTACAAAGGACTTGTGCCTTTGCACTAGCTTCTTGCTCTTTCTAGCATATGCAGAAATAATAAGAAATGACATTGCAGCCCACTGGCAATTAGGACCAAATATTTGCCCTTTACTTAAATGGCAGCCACGTGCATGCATCTGAGGGCATTCTGTAATTCGGCCCTTTGGAAGTATCTTCCGAAGGACCGAATTACAGATACTTGTAAAAGCATCAGTTTATGTCACTTTTTTGTCGAAGTCGGTGTGCAAAAGGAAAACATTGAATTAAATCATGAAACTGCCAGCAGTGAAACAATGATATTACAAACAACTGAAATAATATTCAGAAAGAGAAATGTACCACATGGTATTTGGCAGAATAGCAAGTGTGTGAGTTTTTATCCAATGATAAACACTGGGTTCAATTAACAAAGCCTGTTTTCTAGGCTTTTATTTTTAACACTCCTAGATAACTTTAATGGACCCGTTCCATTAAAAATACTAGTACAGAGCCTCTACACATTAGGGGGCTTTCATGTGGATCTTATTGCACCTGAAAAAATAGTTTAATTTTCACTGCTAAATATAGAGAGAACAGCATCAATGTTCACAGTGAATTTCCACAGTTTAACATACCAGGTGAGAAAGCTGCTCTTCAGAATGGTTGTCATATTAGTTAAGCGGGTGAGAGAGAAGGGGGCCTTCTAAAGTTGAACATTGCTTAACCACGGTCAGGGTTGGCAGGGGGCCAGTGTAAGTACAGTCTGTGATAATGTAAAGGCCTGGGGTAATCTAATAAATGGCACTATGCACTATGCTCAGGATTAGGAATCTTGAGAGATCAACTAGAATATGCATATTTTAAACAAATGTGTTTTGGGGGAACTACTCAGTGTCTCATCTAATAAATGAGAAAAAAATTACTGGAAATGAGGAAAAATTATGCCTTAAACTGAAAAGAAAAAAATAACAAATAGAGTACAAGATAGAGTGTAAAAGCTGAAATGGAGTATTATTATTGTATGCAGTTGTTGTAGCCGTGTGGTTCCAAAGATGTTAGAGAGACAAGGTGGGTGAGTTCAAAAGCTTGTCTCTCTCACCAACAGAAACTGGTCCAATAAAAGAGAGTACATCACTCACCTTGTCTTTCTATTATTATAAACTATAATTACATTAATATCTAGAGACTCCAGTTAGGGATCAGTGACCCATTGTGTTAGGTGATTCATATATGCAAAGAATCAGAACTTGGAGTAAAGAGCTTACAATCTACAAAAAATGGCAAAAAGAAAAGGAGTACTTGTGGCACCTTAGAGACTAACAAATTTATTTGAGCATAAGTTTTTGTGAGCTCATGAAAGCTAATAAATTTGTTAGTGCCACAAGTACTCCTTTTCTTTTTGCGAATACAGACTAACATGGCTGCTACTCTGAAAAAAATGGCAAGACACAGTAGGGGGGTGGAAAAACAATAAACAGGTTGGGATGGGGAGGAAGGGAGAATGGGGAGCGATGAGAGTTTGGGGCAGAGACTGCTACCCAGGCCCCATGTTTTTGCATGAATTAGCTTTATGCACAATGTGGCTCACCATGTGTCTAGCGAAAAGCACCCGGATGAATTCTGTGGACATCATAGTAGAAACCATCCTCACACATGTTTTGCAATGTCTGTCACTGTTGAGTAGAAGGATTTTGTAGTGTACATATTGTTTAGATTCTGGGAGGTCTACTGAAGTGCCTCAAACCTGGGTCCACGAGCAGCCATGCGACAATCCTCCACTTGGTTGCCTGCTGACAACTGCTGACCTATGAAGCCCAGCCCCAGTTTGAGGCTCCACCCCCAATGCCCCATTGGCAGCGTCCCAGAGCAGACAATTGGCTCACTGGCCCTACTTAAGCCAACAATGGGAACAGGAATCTGTCTGAACAACTGGGATCCACCCTAGTCTGGACTGTGTACCTTGTAGCTCCCACTCCTCTGTCTTTACTTCCTGGCATTGTGAGTGCTGACTTGTAGTTCTGTTTTCTGGTTTGTCTTCTACCTCTGACCTCCTGGTTCCTGACCTGGCTGACTCCTGACTGTGGACTGCAGCTCTGACCACTAGGTCTGGCTTCCTGTGACCTGTCCCTGACATACCAGGTGATTTTATTAAGCTGAAATACCTAACAGTAACTTGGAAGGAAGTGAAAGAACAAGATAACTCCATGATCTGACACACTTGGGAGAGTCGACCACTTCATTTTAGTTCTCAGTACATTTGCTTAAGGGTATTTTTAAAAATCCAGTCTCTAATGTAATTGCATATCTGTCTGTACAGTATTACAGCTTTGTGATTGGTATGAGGAAGAAGCAGGAGAAATGGTGAGCAAAAGTCCAGCAGAAGTGGAGAAATATGCCAAAGCATGCCCTCACAGCAGGAAGCTAAGACAGTAATTGGGAAAGTCTTTGAAATCTTCTCTTTGCCCATATGCTTACTGTTGCTCCAATTCTGGCTCCAACAGTGACTGCAGGGCAGTACGTATAGGGGAAAATCCCCCTTGTCTAGGGAACTATGAGATAGCAGTGGTAGCCTGGCATAAATAGTCTGGGATTTTGATTGTTTTTTTTTAAATTACCTCGAAATTAGGACCAAACAATCCAGATGCATTAGAAAGTTCTGAGAAGAGCTGGCTGGGAAATTTCCATTGCAATGAAATACAGTGGTAGGTACATGCACACGTTTCATTATGATATATTCTGTTTTCCAGCCAGCTGTAAAGGTGATGGGGAAATTTTCATTCACATGATATTTTGTCCAAAAAATGGAAAAGCTGTTGAGGAACCTTTCTTTCCATTTTCCAACCAACTCTAGTAATCATCATCTAAAAAGAGGATGGAAGGGGTTTATAATGAAAATAGCATTGCAACCTTATCTGCAGCACATGACCCTGTTTATATATAAAAATGTAATAGTTTTGTAACTTCTGGGGGACACTCTATTAACAATCCACTATTCTTTCATAACAAGCTGTGGTGTCCATTCATAGTATGGAAAGTATTTGGCGCAAGAGGGAATTGAAGGCAGAGGAGTGGATTTGGGGTTAGAGGGAATCAGTCTGGTTGAGTATGCAGGAGATGTACATAGTAGGGGGTGATATTAGTAGGTTCCCGGGTAGGTGCCATATTGCACTAGTTCACAGTGGCATGCTATGCTAACACTTCTACTTTGGCCTCAAAAGTTTCTGCCATATTTAAGCTTTCATTTAAAAAAAAATAAGGCCAAGATTTTCAAAAGCGGCTGGAATGTTGAGTACCTCAATTTTGGAGTGCTGAGCTTGAGACACTAACAAGGGCCTGATTGAGGGCTCAATTTCTGAAAATTCAGGTCCTTGAAGGAGTCTCAGACTGGACCACCAAAAATTGGGGCATCTAAAAATCACTAGTTATTTTTGAAAAGTTTGGCTTATGTATCGAGCCCTTTAGATTGCCAGATTACTGTTCTGGATGTGAACCAGTGCAGTGCTGGGCCTACAGCCAGATCAAAACAAAAGTAAAAGGCCTAAATGTTGACTGGAATTGAAGATCTTACATGAGAACAGGCATGTTCCCATGCCTCTCAATGTGGCAAGGCACAGATATGGGACACAATGTGTGACAAAGACCTAAAATGAGGAAGACAAAAAAGTATTCATGCATAACATTTAATATGCTGTGGGATTCCTTCCCTTAGTATAAGTAATTCTGTCTATAACCTCAGTTAAATGATTCTTTCTGAGGGAAATAATTTTCTACAATAAAAGTATGAGGTCACCAAATCTGTGAAGAACATAGATAAATGGGAATAAAATGAATAGCACTCCTCAAAATGAGGGCTATCTGAGAGGTATGATGGTTCTACTGCGCTGGGCATGGGGTTGGGGAGAATAGGCTTCTGAGAGGGACACCACATGGAGGAGTTCGGCATGATGGGAACAGGGCACATGACTGGCTTATAGATCCACTGCTATGTGGATCCTCAGGCTTAAATTGTATAATGGATTCGAAGGAGAACTTGGCTGGTGCTGAAGCAGTCATAGAGGCAGAAGAGAGACTGTCCAAGTGGTCTTTGCTGATCCACCAGTTCCAGGGGTGGATTTTCCTTCAAAGCCTCTTAAATCCTCCACAAAATTGCATTTATTTACGTGGGTTTCAGCACTGGTCCTGAGAGAGATTCTTCTCAATTGGACATTGACTCTGAAACCTAATAATGATAATGTCAAGTCAGCATTCTTAATTATCTCATGCAGAAATATCCAACTGGTTTAGGTTTGTGAGCAGAGTAAGAATTGTAGGGAGAGCTGAAAGGGAATATCACCATTTCTCTCTTCTCCCCCTGGTCTTGGGTGAGGAAGGTGATGAGGAGAAGCAGAAAAAAGAATCTGTGCAGAAGTGTTGAAGCTGGAGATAGTTGTAAGTATTAGAAAATGCACTTTACTTTACGGGGGCAAAGAGTTTATTTGGCTTATTTTGGGTATTCAGCTACTTATTTTAACCCTCCTCTAGCTGAATGCTGCTGGTTATTTTTCATCACAGTACTAGTCTGTTCCTGCAGATAAATTCTTATTTGAACAGTTCAGAAAACTGACCCACTTTCCCCAGAAAAGGGGTGCTTTCCAGAACAGGCATTTTATTTGTATGAGTTGTACTCTGATTTAATAACCAGATGTAGATTCACAGACATTAGTGTTTAGCAGAGCAGTTCAGTGTTCTCCACTGGGTTCCACAGTTGGAAACCAAATAAAAATCACAATTTAACCGGGTGTGAATTAATGATTCCATAACATACATACAGTACTTCTATATGTACCTATAGATATACCTATATATCTGTGCATACAATAAAAAAGATCTGTAGGAACACATACAGATGGTGTCCTATCAACCACAAGTCTCAAGTTTCCAAGCTCTCCTGCAACTCACTAATGCAATATTACCTCCTCATGGATTATGGATTATGGTTCAGGAGGACAGGACTCTAATCTTCAAGAGACGTTTTATGATTCTTGAGAGAACTAATTCTCAGGGTAAACTAGAGAAACATGCTGTCGCTTTGTGCTCACACGGTGCACCAAAGGGTGAGAACTCGTACCCTAAGGCTTAAACAAATTAAATGAACTGTTAATTATAGTTTCTGCAGTCTACTTTCCCGCAGAACTCTCTCTTTTCTCAATTCAGATTATTTCCTAAATATTCTCTTAATTGTATTGAATAGCATAAAGCTGTTTCCAAATGAAAAGATTTTTTCCTTATTTTCCTCCTTTATGCATTTTTAAGAATGTTTACAATGCATCCATATATCTGCCCTTATCTCTCCCTCTCTACCCTGTAATAATCTGGTTTTCTTTGCAATACACCCACTTCCAATGCAGAGGTAGAAGGACTTAGATACTACAATGGCAGGCACACTGGGAATAACTAAGAAAAAGCTCTCCTTCCTGGCTTCTACTCCCCAACTTTCCAGCTAAATCTGCCAGTTTGAGGTATTTTTCTTAAAATCCCAGGTCCTGGTGTCATTGGACTACATGAGAATCTCACCTTTCTTTTTTTTTTTAAGTATGTTTCTTGTCCTCATGATTGTACAAAAAAGATTGAAAAAGCATAAAGAATCGGAAAGTAGTAATTGCTATATTGAGTCAGGCTCAAATTCCATCTAATCCAGTAGCCAGTCTCTGACAGTGGCCAATACCAGCTGCTTCAGAGAAAGGTATAAGAATCCCACAGTGGGTAGATGTGGGATAATATTCCCCCCACTTTGGGTCTCATCCTGCTCTCTAATAATTAAATACTGGCTGGATCCCTGAAGCATGAGATTTAATATCCCTTCTAAAATCAGTGTTATCATTAACTATAACTCTGGATTTTATTGTTATCCATATAAATGTGCAATCCATTCCTCTTTCTTCCTTTTGCTTGCCAAGGGGGATATACTCCCCCTCCCTGTGTGTGATGGGAAGTGGATTCAAAGCTCAGATAGCCTGTAGAAAACAGTGGAGGTAGGCGGGATAATGGCTGTTATGCAGCATCATCCTCAGCACCATGTAGCCATCTCTTGTTGGCAGCAGCTATTCTGGAACTCATCCTCTTGTGGCTGGATGAAACATTGACATGCAGGGGCATAAAGGGAAAAAGTTACCAACATAAATGTTCCCCTTGAACTCTAGCTCAACATTTGATGCTTTTATCATCATTCATTACTGCTGCCCCAAATAGCAGTAACTTCTCCTGTGGTTTTTATAACTGTCAAGGCATCATGTGCCCAGAGTGAGGACCAGATACCAAAATGTTATCAGAAGGTGGAAGTGAGGCCCAAGACTGTTGTAGAGTGAGGCTCCAGTCATGCAGAAGGCCAGGGATCTGTGAGCTGTTTCTTACCAACTTGGACCTACCTAAATTTTGCAGGCCAGCTTACTACCATCTTGAGAACTGTATTGTTGCACCCTAAACTTTGAGGGTGTACTAAAGATGAGGCCCAGAAGCTATGCAACTGTTTTCTTGTCCATGTCTGTAATGAGATAATTTAGCCATGACTTACTACGTTTATAAAAAATCTGTTCTCTGTTTGATTTTTTTCTGCTAAGCAGCTTTTCATTTGCATGTGACTCACTTATTATAAGGAATCACGTATAATAATATGCCGCTGCTAATCAGTTCTTAATCTGTATGAATGCTTTTGTATACATGTTCTGTTCTCTCAGCGAATACATCTATGCCTCAATAAAATACCTGATGCATGGCTGTGGCTGGCCAGGGTCAGTGGACTTGGGCTCACAAGGCTCAGGCTATAGGGGTAAAAATTGCAGTGTAGATGTTTGGGCTTGGGCTGAAGCCCAGGGGCCGAAACCTGGGTGGGTCTCAGAGCCCAAGCCCAATCAGGCATCCAGCCCAAGCCCCAGGGTCTATAGTGCCATTTTTAGCCCTGCAGCCTGAGCCCAAGTCAATTGGCCCAGGTTCTGAGACTCAGTGCAGCAGATTTTTTATTGCAGCACAGACATACCCAGAGGCATTATCTTATGAAAAATGTTGATGCATGTTAATTATGGATAAAACTTTGACTAGTGTGGAGGAATGAGAATCAAGGAGATGGTGGCAGCTTCCTGGTCCCATGTGTCCCAACCCCAGTGTAAATTAGAGTTGCTGAGGAGCACCGCTAACTTACACAACAGATATAAGGTCCTTCTGTGGCCTTAAACTGGTGAAAGATTGGGTTTGGAAGAGCTCCATTCTTCTCTGCCTCTCTTCTCCCCAGCATGCCCTCACACAACATTTCCCTCCCTGTATACCAAGGGAAGAGGGAACAGCCAGAATAGATCTAGAAGGAGGTATATTAAAAAGTTTTTGGCTTATGTATCGAGCCCTTTAGGAATATTAAAATTGTTTTCAACCATATATCCTATACCACTTTTTTACCTGACTGAGTTCCAAAGGGAAAATTTGAAGTGAGCAATCAAGAAGGAAATTCTGGAGACCCTACAATAGAAATATTTATAATGTATCTGTAATAACTGAAGGTGTCTTTAAAATAGTTGTAATTTCACTTACTGAGGAGATTCTAGAGGCTTGAAGATTTGACGGTAGCTTTCTAGAAATATGAACTTTTGATTATCATCATTATTTAACTTTTGAGTAAGATATGATCTTCTATATAATCTCTATGTTATTTTAACTACATTATTTTTTTATTTTCACTAATAAAATATAAAACTTCTTGGATGGAAATATATTTTCCATAAATGATATGTAAGTTTCTTATGATGTTATGGATGTTTGGAATCAAGTAACATCCACTTGAAAAGGTAATGAAACATATAAATCAATTGCTTCATCTAAAAATATTCTAGATAAATGAATGAATAGCTATTTTTGACATATTAAGTGTTTTGGCATATTGGAAACTAAGTTAAATATAATCTGCTTTCAAGCTGTCTGTGCATAAATTGTAAGAGGAAGTTTCAGATGAAGGGATAGAGAGATGGACAGACAGATACGAAAACCTCCATCTGTCCTAGGCATTTGTATTGCGCTCATCACTATATTAGCTGAAATGCAGACTTTTGTATATAATTCCTTTCTGTATAAATACCTTCAAAAAGTGCTCGAGATACATCCACTATACTTTTCCTAATCCTAATATGCTGCCACCTTGAGAATAGAATACAGCAGACAGATGCACAGCTGATCCCTCACCACAGTGCAAAACAGTGGGTTGGGGAGAAGGTACATTTTGCCCAGGGCAAGCCATTGTTTGTATGGAGAGAACCATAGGATGTGTAATGTCCACAAACAGCAGAAAAATCTTAGTTATCAGATAAAAAATAAAGACTGTTTCTGCAGCCTGCAAGAGCTATTCAAATTGTGTTTAGTTTTGGCTGGTTAGGTAAGAAAGATACATAGAATTGTTTCTGTTCTTTGATTAGGTGAGCAACAATTTCTGTTGCAGAGACTTATGCATGTGAATCTAAAAACCAGTTTCTGTGAATACTCACACATACAACTTTTAAAAGTTGCATTCTACAAACTTTTACGCCAGTAAAACTATTGTTTGAATGTTTGCAGAAGGTGAATCCAAAAAGACTAATTGTAACCCACTGGTTAGTGTTTGCTGCACGTTCGCCTCTGTGCCCAGTTTACAACCTCTAGCTAGAAAGGTTGGATTTTTGGCTCAAGAGGTAGCCATTTGCACTTTTAGCTCTAGAGGTCCCTGTTCAGTGCCCAATATTGACCAAGGTGGCAATTGTCCCAAAAGTGGGGCTGGGCTGAGATTTGAACTTCTGTGGCCCTCACATGCTTGGGATGATCTTTTGCAGTTCAGAGGGAGCGTGTAACCGAATTGTCAATATGTGTTATCTGCCCTCAATCTACAGAAGATCTGGGTCTTGTATCCTTTATTGATTATTATATTGAATTATGCTGATAACCCCTGTAAACCCTAATATTAGACAAAAGTCCAACCTCCATGGCTATTCCAGTAATCAAAACATTACGGTGAACACCAAAGTGGGCTAGCATCATTGTTGGGGTTGGAGACTTGAGGAGCATGAGAGAAACAACAGTCATATCACATCTAATTAGATGTACCTTTATTAAAAGCCTTATCACACAGAAAAACCCACTTAATAGAACTGCCACACAGATTACAATGGTTGGAAAGTACAAAGTGTCCAGCCACCAGTTCTTTCTTACTCACTATCCATATGGAATCCTGAAGAAAAGTGGAAGTGGCCAGCTCTTGTTGCGGTTCATGAAACGATGACCTCTAGCCATCAGCCAACCCTCATTTCTAATAAGTTATGCATATGCCCTTCAAAGTGTATTAATATTCATGAGGGTAGAAACTTTCATGTTCATTTTTGGTACTGTTACCCCAATAGTACTAACATTCAGTGGGGATGTTTTGGTTGGCTAGCTCCCAGTACTAAAAAGGGGGAAGGGTCGATGCGGAATCAGGACCCTGAGACTGACAGCCCCCAGGAACAATGGGGAGAGGCCAATGCTCCAGGTCAGCCTGAATGACAGTGTGAGCAGGCTAATCAGGGGTCAGGAGGCCAGGGAGGTCCCGTCCTCCGTGTGAGCTGGAATTGCCTGGGTCAGACAGAGTGGAGCCGAGCTAAGGAGAAAGCAGGGGCCCGAGCTGAGCTGGGGAGCAGAGCTGTGCCAGATCCAGAGACAGCAGACCTGTCCTGGGAGCAGACCTGCAGCCTCAAAGCCAGAGGCACAGCCCAGAGAGAGCAGATCTGTCCTGGGAGCAGAGCTGCAGCAACCAGAGCCAAAGGGTCCAGAAAAGCAGCCCAGGAAGCTGGAGGCAGAGCAGCAGAGCCAGAGCGGTGGAGTTGGGGCTGGAGCAGTCTGGAGCTGGGTGCGGTGAGCAGCTGGAGAGACCGAGGGGGACCCTGGGCAGCAGGCCCATCACAGGGAGACGCCTCAGCCAAGGGGCTTTGCACACCAGGCTTGGATCATAACCCCAACAGGGCGGGGGCGATACTGGGAAGAAGGGTCCTATCACTTACCGCCTAAGAGTGTGTGGCCACCACCAGAGCAAGTGTCCAGCCTACAGCACAGCCAGGATCTGAGAAGGCAGCCTGGGACTTGCAAGGAACAGACTGTGAACTGCCCTGACATTCCAGAGACACTGTTTGTGATGTTCCCTGCCACAGAGCAGGTTGATGTGTTTCCTTTAACCTTTCTCATTTTTCCTTATTCTTTTTAAAATTAATTGTTGATTAACTTTTATTTGCCTTAACTTGTATGTAATGGTCAGTGGGTCAGAGAAGTGCCCAGTGCAGAGAGAGTACTCTGGAGTGGGGACACCATAGCTCCTGTCCTAGGTGACCACAGCAGGGTTGGGGGTTGAGCCCCCCAGGAATCCTGAGCCCAGCCTTGTTGGGGTTACGAGGACTCTGCCAGACAGGAGAGTGGAAGGAGAGTCCTCAAGGGCAGGGAGGCCACTGGGTAAAGGAAGTGGGAGCAAGGACTCAGATCCTTTCACTAGCCCACTTCACCAGGGTAGTGCAGAAGCCAGGAAAGTTCCCCACAAGAGCGGGACTATTCCCCCGCTTACATATAAAACACAAGGGAAGAAGTTATCAGATGAGGAAGGTGACATTGCTTTCATCATGGCACAGCAGGAACATTTGATGCCCCTTCAATAAGAGTCAGAAGAAGCTAGCACATCCGTCACTACAGTGTAGAGTGTTAAATCTCCTCACTTTTTTCAGTGGCATGTTATTTCCTTGAATGGTCATATTGCTATTCCTTGAAGAAGTTTGCTCCTTGGCATGGTCGGCATTGTGAATCCATGTCTCTGCTGTAATGTTAATGATTAATGAAGGATTACTGCTCTACATTTGTGTTATATAAAACAATGTCTCGCCCCACCCCCACATGCTGCTGTGACGCTGGTGGAAGTTTCAGAAATGAAAGAGGGTGTGGGAGCCTACTAATGTTAAAGACAGGTTAATTCTAGACATGGCTTTGCATGTTGACATTTCCCAGTTAGCACATAGCTCATGGTAGATTTCTGTTGAAACTCGGCCATGATATACTGCCAGCAAATGGGAGTGGTGAAAAATACTAGGAAGACCAGTGACTGCTAAAATAACACAAAATAGAAGTGCTGTCATCACCTGTTGCCACAACACAAACTTAAGCAAAAAACACATGCAATGAGAAGACTGTTGCCTATTTGATGGCATTGTGTATGCAAGTCATCATCAGGAAAATATTTTACCATTTTGTATTCAATCTACAATGGCGCAGTTAGAAACTGTGTTTTTGTAACCTTAACACATAGGGCCAAATTCTCTGCTGGTATAAATAAATGGAAATACCTCTGAAAGTGTTGCAGCTGTGCCCATTTACGCCAGCAGAGAATTTGGCTCATAGTATCTTCTCCCACTCCCAAATTATTAATTTGAGCCTAATCCTGCAAGTGGATCATATGTATGTATCTTATGCCCACAGCAAGTGTCATTAACGTCAGTGGGACATTGGATGGGAATAAGGAACTGTGCATGCAGATCTGTTTGCTGGACTGGGCTTCTGCATTCTAAATGGTTACACTATTTTGTCTTCATTCACGGTTGCAATCCACATTTTTTTTTCTTGCATAGATCAATAATTTGGGATCTGATCCTGCACTCTGCAACAGTGACACTCCCACTGGCTTCAATGGGAATTTTAGGTGTGCAAGCAATGCAAAGGAGGTTGTAGAATTCCTGTCGCTGGAGGTTTTTAAGAACAGGTTAGACAAGCATCTGTCAGGGATGGCCTAGGTATACTTAATCCTGCCTCAGTGTGGGGGCAATTGATTAGATGGCATCTTTAGATCCCTTTCAGCCTTACATTTCTATGATTCTAAGTTCAGGTCCTTTGTTTTGCAAAAGCAATCACTCTGTAATAGCCTCTGGGTCCTATATAGTTTATATACAGCAAGCTGTGAAATAAGTGAGAGTTGCATACAAAATCTGACCCAAAGTCTCCCCTAAAATACCCATACCTATAAACAATGCTGTATTAACCTAATTTTAATCCTAATAAATCTTTCCATGATAGGGCATGATAGTAATTAATGATGGTGGTGAAACCAAAACCCATGTCTGAACATCTCCAAACTTCAGGACATTCAAACTCTGGGTCACAATCCAAATTGTTATATCTTGAGCCTTTCTACTTTTTGATAGAGTAAAATGTTTCCTGCAAGACATCACATTTTGAACACACTAGTGTTGGCTCTTTATAAAAGATGGATTTTTTCTGGTGTACAAGTACATTTTGGTGCAATTATCTCTGACTTGTTGTCACTTTATGTTTTTGCAGGAACTCTCCCTCCCCCCCACCCCCCACCCCCCCAAAAAATCCAGTCTTTGATATCAAAGGTCAAATGGAATGAAGACAGTACCATTGTAGTCTGGTGTTATGGCAATTGGACTGTGGGAAAAAATGTTCCCCCAAATCTCTCTCTTATGTAATGTTCACTGTTAAAAAGCAGAAAGAGGCTGTTTGTGCTAAGGATCAAATCTTGCAGTATTCATCTGGAAATCAGCTATTGCATTTGTACTGCAATAGCTTACCAAGGTTTTATATCTTTAGCTTGTAACAGAAATCTGTTTTCATTAGAGAGCGTAAACCAGACGTGTTTTTGGTTTTAGCTTAGTTTTTTCAAAACCTTGTCAGCCGTTTTTGTTTTGGAAAGCAGATCCAAAACCAAGGGTGGTTCAAATCCAAGGGCCACCTTATGTTTCAATGGATGAGTGGAAGTGTTTGAAAACATTATTTCATCTCTTGGTTTGTACTATGTTTATTTCTAAATAGTTTGTTCTATTCAAAATACAGATGG
Organism: Dermochelys coriacea; assembly: GCF_009764565.3. Lineage (NCBI taxonomy): Eukaryota > Metazoa > Chordata > Testudines > Dermochelyidae > Dermochelys > Dermochelys coriacea. The sequence goes on along the minus strand of NC_050073.1, from coordinate 83,211,135 downwards.
GACAAAACTGCGGATGGTTTTGGTTTTGCAGAACTTGACTGGACAATGATTTGACATACTATGCCATAAGGATTATTCCGAACTAGATCCCATTTTGTAGCCAAACTTCCCAAGTTGTTGTTTTTGGTGGTGGTGGCGGTAGTGATCTGAGGATAAGGAGCTCAGAAAAATGGTTCAAGTTTTCACTGCTTTTTAATTTTCACAAATTGTAAAAACACATTAACATACACATATGTTATGTGATGTCATGTTGTCTCAATAAATCAGTAAATTGAATATGAACTTATACATTTTTATGTTCACTAATTTTTATTAAGATATATCTTTAAATGAGGCTGTTAATTTAATTTGTTGTTTTAGTTAAATGAGTGGAATAGAACTCAGTGCTTCCCATATGGACGAACACACCCAATATCTACTGTGAATTTAAGAGTTAAAGGGTCAGATTTTGATCTGTGTTGTACTAATGTAAATCCAAAGTAATTCCATTGGAGTCAGGAGAGTTACTCTGGATTTACATCAGTATAACTGAGATCAGAATCTGACCCAAAGTACCTGGTGTTTTTAAGGCATGTTGGAACTGAAATTAAGGCAGTGTGAGAAGATGGTGCCCTTGCCTCTTCCACTTCCGAGTACGCTACCGAAGGAGAAATAGTGGCTTGGTGACCTGCTGAGTTGCCATCTTTCTTTCTGGAGTGGGTAGCCTGGTCAGAAATACTGGAATGCTGATCCAGTTCCCAGAAAAAGTTCCAGAACACCATTCTGGAGTGTTCTGGCATGATTCAAGCACAGATGCAAACCCAGCTTCCCCAGTTTTTCCCCCCACCCCAACCACATAGCTCTCCTCTAGATGTCCCAGAAACCCTGCTTCCTTTAGCTACCTCCCTGGACACCCTCACACATCAAGTGCCTCCAATAGCCCCCAACCACCTCTTGGAGCAGGGTATATTGACTTTAAATTGATGTTTATGGTGATTCACAAATTATTTGCAAATATGCCAATTATTTAATGTGCATTATTTGCATATAATTTGCACAAAATCTCACACATGGAGCTGCACAAAACTTAGCAGTTATGTGTGTGACCCAAAAGGGCCATTACAATTCAGCCCGGAGAGTTAACATCCTTCCAATTTTTGCATAATCTTGAGAGCAAGTGTTGTTCTTCACTTGTTTGATAAACACTGTTTCTTAGCCATACCACATAGTGTGATGTATCAATACTTTACATTTATCAGTTAAAAAAGGGAAACAAAATCTTTTCAAGACTTGCCTAGTTTTCTTTATTTTTGGCAATATTCTATGTTATTGAATTTTTAATAGTCTATTCTATTCATTGGAATTTTTCAGTCATAAGAACAGTTTGTGCTCATACAAAAGAAGATAAATAAGTCTATCTTTGGGGTTTCCAGTGCACTAAACTCTATAAACTCTCTGTAATGTTAATCTTGGCCTTGGACAACATGTTTTTCTTGAGATTTTTTTTTCTTGTATATTGTTACTGTATTAAGTTGTACTAATATGAAAATTCCTGGGCCCTTTGGGATATTGCAAACCAAGAACATATTAATTCTGTTAAACCTATCCCAGAACTGATTTACTTTTAGGCAGACTTAGAGAATGTGCAATAAATTCCCATTACCTACATGACATGTTCAGTATTTACTATCCTCCTTTATGATTGCTTTCCTCAATCAAACTGGGGCTGAGCATATTCTGAAAATAACTTTCTGGTGATTTCACAATCATAAATCAGATACTGATTTGTAATTTCTGTAATGACTGCTTATCTTTTGGATAAACAATATTACCATTGGCTTATATTCATTGTGGCTCAATCTGTAATCCCTCACTGGTCAGTTTTTCTCCTAGAAATATTAATTCTTTCACTGTAAATTTACATGTATTTTTGTTAAATTTCAATCCTGTTTCTTTTGGTCTAGGTAATGCTTTAGTTAATCTTAAATCATGTTCTTTTAAAGTTCTTCCCCATATTATTGCATCATCTATGTGCTATTGTGTGTCATCTGTATTTGCAAAACAAATTTTGTATTGCTCTGTGAAATAGCATATAGCAATTGACTTTCTTGCTCCCATGGTATATGCCAAAATCCATTTGAAGCATCTAAAGAAGAATATATTTTGCTCCTGACATTCATCCAAATATTTCTTCCCTCGGAAGTATTTTAAAATGTTCCTTTTTAACATACTTATTTAAATCTTTTGGATCTAAACATAAACATAAGGATCCAGCTTTCTTTTCGACTATTACTAATGAATTCACCCTCTCAGTTGGCTCTTCCACTCTTTTAATTGTATCTAAATTAACTAACCTTTCAAAATCCTTTTATACCTTTTCTTAAAGCTAAGGGTATTTTTACTAGCTACATATATAACTAGTTTCTTTGTTTCATTTAAGTCTATTTTATATCTTGTATCCAATTTACCAATTCCAGTGAATAATTCTGTAAATGGATGTTCAGAATCCTGAATACTCTGAATTCTACCCATTAGATTTAGTACTAAACACAGGTAAACCTCAAATAAGAAATATTTTGTCCCTTAACTACTACAAATCTTATGTTTTCTAAATTATCTTTAACTAGGACCTATAATTTACAAATACCCATAACAGAAATTTTTTCACCACTATAAGATTGTAAATTAATATGTACTTGTTCTCTTGCTATAGGTTTTTACTTTTAAACATGTTATGGTTTCTTCTGAAATTACATTAGCTTGTGAACCTGTATGTATTACACACACAATCTGCTAATGGAACGTTTATTTTGTAACTGTCCAATCTTCCTTGTGGTCCACAACGTGACTCTGTTACAAAATACCAAAACCCAATTTTCTCCATCTGTAATGTAATCTCTGTATTCCTTATTCAATATCTTTTCTGAGATGTTTGAATTTTGAACTAAATGTATATGTCTATGTTTTTCAGACTTCTCTGTTTACAAACTTTTGCAAAATTATTCTGTTTCTTACAGATATGACAGGTATGACCATATGCTGGACATTGTCTAGGTTGGTGCCTCCTTCCACATCTAGAACATCCTTTCGGCTGCTCATACATTTTAACTTTATTACTTTCCTTCTGTTTTCCCCCATGGACTTGTTTTAACTTTGTCTTATTAAGTCTATATTCACATCCATTTGTTTTCTTTCTAAAATGTGCAATTATTGTTAAGTTCAGTTCTTTGGCAAATTCTCACTGCTTTTTCCGGCTTTAGATCTAGCTCTTCAAACCGTCTTTTTTGTACACTGATATCTTTTATACTCATCACAATTTGATCTCTTATTACTAGGGCTCTATGTCTGGCATAGAGGTCATGAAGTCACAGATTCCATGACTTTCCACAACCTTCATGACTATTGCAGCAGCGAGTGTGGCTGACCCCAGGGCCGTCCAAGTGGATGGTTCTGGGGCCAGCTGCTCAGGTGGCCCTGTAGACAGCCACACTGGTCCCTGCTAAAGCAGCTCTGCAGCCAGCTGCTCCGGCGGCCCCACAGCCAGCCGCACCGGCTGCTATTTGGATGGCCATGGGTAGTTGGCCCTGGGGACCACTCGAGCAGCAGCTGGTATGGCTAGCTCTTGGTCCACTCCAGCAGCTGTTAGCGTGGCTCGCCCCAGGGACAGCCTTAGCAGCCATCCCAGGGGTGGTCGGGGCAGTCGCTGCTCATCAGCCCCTGGCAGTGATCCCAGAGCGGCCCCCGGCCACTGGTGCCGGTGGCCTTGGCTCCCCCACAGCAACAGCCCCCTGATGCCCTACCTCAAGCAGCAGCCCCCTGGATCCCTGTTGCAGTGGTCCCGGGGCAGCTGGAGCAGCAGCTGCTCAGCGGCCCATGGCAGCTGGTGCTGCTGGCCCTGGGGTGCCCTGCCCTGAGCAGCGGCACCCTTCCCAGCAGTGCTCCCACCCCTCAAGATTTAGTCCTGGGTATTTTTAGTAAAAGTCATGGACAGGTAACGGGCCATAAATTTTTGTTTGTTGCCTGTGACCTGTCCATGACTTTTACTAAAAATACCCATGACTAAATCGTAGTCTTACTTATTATTGACTTAGATAGATTCTGGAAGTTACATGTCTGACTTCTTATCTTGAGATCTGTTAAAAATTATTCAGAAGTCTCTTCCTTCATTCAGTGGTACTGGAACACTTTTTACAGTGGGGGTGTTGAAAGCCAGTGGTCCCCAAACTTTTTGCTTTGCACCCCCTTTACCCTTGTCCATGCCCCCTCTCCCCAGAGCTGGGGTCAGCACGGGGCCGTGGCACCAGGAGAGTGTGGGGACACAGATGGGGGTAAGGAGGCTGAGGCTGGGACCACAGCTGAGGCCAAGAGCAGAGTCCTGGGCGCAGGTCCTGCAGCCAGGACCTCGCATGTGGGGCTGGGAGCAGAGCCCTGGGCATGGGGCCAGTGGCGGCCGGGAGAGGAGCCTCGGGTGCGGGACTGGTGGAAGCCGGGACCCTGGGCATGGGGCCAGAAGCAGAGCACTGGACACAGGTCCTGCAGCTGGGACCCAGTGTGTGGGGCTGGGACACAGCCCAGGGTGTGGGTCCTGCAGGCAGGACCTTGCATGCAGGCTTGGGAGCAGAGCCCCAGGAGCGGAGCCAGCAGCAGCCAGGACCCTGGGCATGGGGCCGGGAGAGGAGCCTCAAGTGTGGGGCCGGCGGCAGCCGGGACCCCAGGCGCAAGGTGGGGAGCAGAGCCCCGGGCAAGGGGCTGGCACCACCGGGACCCTGGGCATGGGGTCGGCATCCAGGACCCTGCACAAAATTGGGGGTGTGGCAACACCCCCTGCATCCCTAGTTTCTGTGCATATGCCTTCATTTGATTTCTTGAGTGAAACTGGAATCTTTCTGATGTTTCTGTTTCTTTTTGGTAAACAGTGTTGTAGTTGTTTTGTTTAAGACCAAACTCATAGTCAGCTCATTCTCTAGCATTAAGATCAAATGAATTATATAATGAAATTGCTTCAGTTCCTGCAATATTCAAAAAAAGATGGCAACCTTTTGTCTATCTTCCTTATGAGTAGATTCCGATGCCCTCAAAAATAAACCAAATTCTTGTTTAAGCCTTTCCAATTTTCTGCAGCATTTCTCAACATTTTTGGAAATGTGGGAATTCTTCATTGATCCATCTTATTTCATTCAGATTTGTTTTTTTACTTCTGAGCAAATTTTACTTCCATTTTTTGAACGTCTTCTAGTTCTTTTTATCACTTCCTTCACTCCTGATACCATGGCTTGTTTTATATTCAAGTGATCCACTCATCTTAATAATAATTCATTGCTAGTAACTTAACAAACACCTTTATTGAATAGGTGATTAACATCTATACAGGGCATCTTACCTCCAGTCAATCTATCAGTCCAACCTAAAACCAACAGTCTTCTGCCACTGTCAGGTCCCACACCCTGGAGATTCTATTCATTATCTTAAAACCATAGTAACACCACATCCTTCTTTACCCTGATTGAAATCATCCCTCCAACCAGCCTCCCCATACTCTTGCAGCATTGCCATCCCTCAGTTGGGTTTTTGACACTGTGAGAGTCAGGGAGTCAGACCTCTCCTACAGATCCCCAAATTCCAATGCCTAAATTCTAAATTCTTTCCACTCAAACACTTTATTAACTCTGATAGCAAAATGGAATAAATTCCCCCCTACTCCCAATATACACTTGAATGACTAAGGTGATAGTTGCTTTGCAATCAGATGAAATTGGACCCTAAGGCTTTCTGAGGCCTCACTACCCAAATAGGCTCCTTGTGGGTTCCCTGCACCAGCTCTCAAAATCCACCCATTCCAGACTCTGAGTGACTTGAAGAACTGGATGTTACCAATGTGGACCCCTGCCTGAATCACCTCCCTTGCCCCTGGAATAAGCTGCCATAGGTTATGCTCCCATCCTTGCCCAGATCCAATGAGTACCACTCAACTTTCAGGTCTCACTGTGGCACCTCAGCCTCCCTTCAAGGAAACTCGATTGCCCAGATTAAGGAATTGTAAAAACCTCCATTTCTTAATTTTTCTTCAATAAATTGGGTCTGGCTGTGACTGAGGAGGCAGCTCACTGCTAAGTGTAAAACACGCACCCCAAGAGCACCACCTGAGGTGTAATATTGAAGATGGCCAGACTTGTCATTCATGCAAAGTAATCATTCATACTTCAGCCCTCTTCCTCAAGTCCCATGATCCTGCCAGCTTCTTAACAGTGAATAGAGAGATACCTGCCTTCTAATTTATCTCCAGACAAGCGAGCCTACTGGGCAGGGAAGTGTTCTATATTTCATTTGCTGGCAGTATTCCTAACCTACCAGCAAACATGCAATGAAGTCAATAGGCTTTTATCTTTGTAATTAACCATCCAAATGGTCTATCAGATACAAAGCTGATATTAAGTAAGCTGTAACACCCGGGCTTCAATTATCCAGTGTCAGGTGGGGAAGGGATTCATGCTCCCTCACCCCCTCACTATACCCTGCTTTTCTGGAGTTTTATCTCTACCCCTGGGCTGTGTGTATGAGGAAACCATCTCTCCTCTTTTGGGTTAATCCTACGTTCTTTCCGCAGGGATAGCTTCCTGTCTCTGCCCTGCCTGAGTGTGTGTGGTGAGTCATGGTCCCTTGACTGAGGTGTTCCCCAATGTCCATGGCAATCCTCTGTAAACAGTCCTCTATTATACACCTCAGCCTCCTTGTTGCTTCACATGTAATGTGGAATCCAGGCCTCAGTTTCCCTGTGTTTGGCTGGGGTCTTAGCTACAGCAATATTGGGGTATGTCACAGTTTCCCCAATTTCCACATGACTCTTGGACACAGCCATATTGGGCTGTTCCTCAGCTTCCCAAATTTCAGCTAGGATCTTGGCCACCTTGGGTCAGGCCTGTCTGCAATATCTGCTGGCAGGTTGGCTGCAGCCACTCTGTGTTCAGGGCTTGATTTCCAGTTAGGCCCAGCAGGCACATGCCAAGGGCCCCTTACCCCTCTGAAACTGTGTGCAACAGGAAGGTCAGCTGTAGGTGGTGGTGGGGGGTGCCGAAAATGCTGTACCTAGGGGCATGTAAGATGGAAATCCAGCCCTGCCAGTCTTGTTCCTGTTTCCCCGGTTTTGGTTCCCAATCCCTGCTGTAATCTTGGGTGCATCCACCCCAATCCCAGGGAGAGAGGTCTTCTCTGGAACTGCCTATGGTATAATTACCCCGCTCCTATGGTCATCTGGAAGGGGAATGCCCCTGCACCTGGCCCTGCCACTTCATGTTCCTCCCTGCTTTGTCCAGATAAACCTTTGCCTTCCTCCCGCTCTGCCACCAACTATAGAGGAAGCCCTTATAATGGTAACAACTCCTTTTCTTCTGGCCTGCCAGACAAAGGACCCACCGTTTACAGTTGCATGAGCATGTTTTCTATTCCAGATTTTTTATTATAACATTATGTTGATGGTTCAAAATGTGGTTGAAAGAATAAATGTATTGATGGTTGCTGTTAACCTATTAATAATGTTTGCTAAAATGTAAAGAAAGGTAAAAGTATGGAATGCAGTTTTGTAACACCACTGTAGTTTTATGCGTCTTGGGTGTATATATACCTACACATAGTTTCCTGCTTAACTGTGGATGGTAGTACAGTTTATTCCTTTTCTTCGACAAAAACCTCTTGAACTGAAGTGGGATATATGTATTCAGCTTGAAATAACCAATGGATAATTATAGCTTTCAACAATACAGTTTGGGCCAACTATTTTGTATCTTTTTAGAAAGGAGGATTGATTTCTGAAGAATAAAGTTTGTGTGTTAGTAATCCTTCCTGGCTCTTAGCATAGAAGGAGGTTTACCATTCACATTGATAAGTGGACATTCTTTGAAAAACGGAAGTCGGCTGTTAGCCATAACCCTTTGCTAGTTGCTGTATATACTCTGACAAATAGTGGGCATGTCTACTTTTGGAATACTGTCTAGCTAAATGTTGTTATTGTTAGAAACTATGTTCTTAAACCCAGCTTAATTTTTGTAACCTACATTTTGAAGCAATTGTTCAAATTTATTTTCTATATTTTCAGAAAAAATGGAATACTGGGATTAAGAAAAGATATTGGCTTATATCTTCCTCCATCTTTTCCTGATTTAAAGACTGAACGTTAGCACAATTTTAAATATTGTAGGAAATATTTTAAGGTCTAATGCTCACATACAATACAGTACAAGGAATTTTTTTTCACTTTGTCATTAAGTCAATACCTTTAGCTAATATAATTGTTTATCCGGACACGTTGAGAGCTAACACAAGTAGAATCGCTGAATTCATCTATGGCTTTATACACAGTTAATCTTTTCTTGAGGGCAAATTATACCCACTGAGACATGTAGACACCTTCTACTGAGGCCAATGAGCTGAAGTTGGCCCTAGGTGTGAAAGACAAAAATCAGTACATATTGGTTACTTTTTAGTTTTGCTTTCTTTAGAACTAGGGTTACCAACTCTCCAGTATTATTCTGGTGTCTCCAGGAACTGAAGATTAATCTTTAATTATAAAGATAATGTCATGTGATGAAACCTCCAGGAATTCATCCAACCAAAGTTGGCAACCCTATTTAGAATACTTTAACTAACAAAACAAGAGAGTCACCATAAAGTCTGAATCAAGAGATCTTGCCAAATATTTTTTTAAGCAAAAGGGTAAATTATTTCCAATAAATTATGATGGTCCTTTAATAGGTTACCAGTTTTTGAAGAATCTCTTGAGTAGTTTTTATTATATAGTAAAATGTCAATGAATTAAAATAAACCATTATAAAAGGGAGTTGATTATGTTTATGTTAAGCAATGATACTTACCAATATATACACATTTGCATGACTACCTTTGAAAGTCTTTTAACTTGTTTAGAGATGTAATTAATTGGAACTTTGTTAGGAAAGGACTGAAAGATTGACAGTTGTGGGCAAGGCACTGGACTCTTGTTTGACAAAAAGATTACATAAGAACTGATTTATACAAAAAAAATCTAGGGACAGTTTAAGCTGCAGTATCAGCTTTCAAAGTCTCTCCTTTTATTAATGTAACTTTTAGTTCATTTTATCTTTTTCAGTTAATGCTGTGGGAATAGGGGCCTAAACCAAAACATGGTGAATTCAAGGAGACTTTCCATTGACCTCAACAGGCTTTAGATCAGGCCCTGTGTGGCTAATTATCAGTAATTATGTTAAATCATGTAGCAGAATATGTAATCTCAAAATGTCTCACTCAGCAGCTTCCTGAACCAATGAGAGCCCTAGAATGACAGTACAATGCTGTTGGAGGGAGGCAGTGCACTAAACCACTTATTAGCTACTGATGATGCACAAAACCTATTTATTGATGCTGCCGTGCTGATTGGATTTATAGGGCATTATCTGCACAGACCACCATCAGGAAGGATGCCAGGCAGACCACTGAACATTTGGGCACCTATACAAAAAAAGTGAGTTGAAGAGCAGAGATGTGAATCTTTCACAAAGTGCCTGATCCCTCAGACCTCATGTTGGCAAAGTTTCCATTGGCGTCTGTGGGATTTGTGCCTGCCTGAGGGCTGCAGGAACTGTCCCCAGACAATTTTAGATAATCTTCCTTAGAACAGGCCCAGGGTTTGGAAATGTTTCTGGGTAGGTAGGGATAGAGAGGTGTTATACCACAGCATGACTGTCCACACTAACAAATTATTATCATCACTACATTTTCCAAATGCAAACTGCTGGTCCAGATGAAATAGAACTTCCTCTTTGGCTATCATTAGAGCCCTGCGCGAATACACAAATGTGTATCTGCATGCGATCCGCTATCTGCATGCAATCTGCTATCTGCAAAAATTATCTGCGGATTTGCAGGGCTCTATACTGGGGGCTGGGCTGAAGCTCTGAGGCATCCCCCCACTCCCCACCAGGGAGAGCCGAGGCCAGGGTAGGCAGCTGTGGGGAGCCCACATGGACTCGCGGACCCTCCACCTGCCCTCGGCTGGGCTGGGAGTCTGGGGGGCAGGGACACAGCCAGGGACTGCTCTCAGCACACACACACCTGATACCGTGGGCAGGTGAAGGGTCCGCTGCGGCTTCCCACCGCTCCCCAGCTGGGCTGCACACTGGCCTGGCTGGGAGAAGGGGGGAGACCTGTGGAGCTGCCTGAGGGCTGCTTGGGCCCCTCTCCCAGGGCAGATGGAGGGTCCTCCACAGCTCCCAACAGCTGCCTGCCCAGCTCTTACCGTGGCCAAACTGCAGCTCCAAGCTGCCCCTTCCCTGGCTGGAGCCGGGCAAGGGAGAGCCATGCTGGCAGCTGTGGGAAGCCACAGCAGACCCTCCACCTGCCCTGGGCAGAGTGCTCCAGCAGCCACGGCCCGTGTCCCTGCACCCCAGACACCACACCCAGAGCCCAGCCAAGGGCAGCGCCCCCCCAGTGTCCCTGCCCCCCAACCTCCACACCAAATGTCATAGCCCCCGCCACCCAGTGTCTCTGCCCCCTGGCCCCTCCACCCATGGCAGGTCGAGGGACCCAGGCTCCCCACAGCTGTCACATGGGTCTCCCCAAACCAGCTCCGGCCGGGAGTGAGGGGCTCGGAGCCACAGCCTGGCCACAGCAAGAGCTGGGCGGGCAGCTGTGGGGAGCCACGGCAGACCCTCCACCTGCCCTGGGCATGGGGCCCAAGCAGCTCCCGCCCAGTGTCCTTGCCCCTCAGGCCCCCCACCCAGGGCAGGTGAAGGATCTGTGCCATGGTTCCTCACAGCTGTCTGCTGGGCTCTTACCATCAGAGCCCTGCACGTATACTAAATTTGTATCTGCATCCGCCGTTGCTATCCGCAGAAATGGTCCACTGGATATGAAGTGGATACCCGCGGATTTGCAGGGTGCTAGCTATTATGCCGACATCAATACATTCATCTGTCTAACAATTGCCTTATTTGGATTTGTAAATTCCATTTCATAGTAGTAAGGTGTCAGACCAAGCCAGTGTTGTGGTGGATTTATTTCTTTGATCTTGAAGGGCATTTTGATTTTAACCATAGAACCAGTAAGGACAATCTTGAAACAAAGTCAAGTAGACCTGAACATAAAGATTCTTAGGGCCAAATCTTCAGCTAGTATAAAGGGGTGTAACTCTATTGTCTTCAGTAGAATGATGTTCCTTTACACCAGCTGAGGTTATGGCCCCTAGTCTTTATTGCCTGCAGAGTTGGTATTTGCCTTCCTAATCACCCTCTCAATAATTTGCCAGAATAACTACAGGAGTGGTAAATAGAGACACATCACTCTCATCTATGTAATTGTATTGATTTTATGAATTACGTAACTCCTAATCTATGACTATTTCAGTCCACCTGCATCGTTACAGTGAATCGCCATTTCCTGAAGCAGTGCCTCCTGTTGGTTACTGAAAAGGAGATATTAGGAAGGATTCACCTTTCTGCTTGGGACCCTATTTGCCACTGAAGAGTAGTAAAGGGACCATAAAAACTCCTTATGCCAGGAGAGAATCTCCCCAACACCAGCAGTGTGTATGATAGCCACAGGCAGCCCTATGCAGACCCCCTCACAAGCCCCAGAAAAAGGAATATGGTGGGTACAGGACGGGGCATGTTAGAGTTGGAGGGGGATTTTCAGCTGTGGGGTGCATAAGCAGCCCAGTATGGAAGGGTATCATAAAGTAGAGAAGTTTCTAGAAGCTCTAGTTTACACTGGAGCTGTACTGGCCACCACAGCCATCAAGAATCTGAAGAGCATAAAGGTGGCTTAAAGCCACCTTTGGTCCTACTTCCCCAGGGCTTTCTGTGCTGAGGCTCCAGCACAGAATCCTGGCCAGTATTTCCAGATATGGTCCTTGTCTTAAGTCTCCTTTAGTCATCCCTGTTGTGTCATTTTTACTCATATCTTTCAGAGATAGGTAACGTACAAAGGCCTATAAATAAAATAGCTAGATAAAATGTAGACTCTAAATTCTAGAATCATCCAGTTTTGAAAGAATATTTTGATTCCCCAAACAACTGAGCAGCCTGTGATAGTTGCATATAAATCCAGAGTCAAGCCTTGTATTTCCTCAAACAGCAACCCCATGATGTGAGACCAAAAATTTCTTTCCTGTCCCACATTTAAAATTTTTAGATTTATATTTCCTTGAAACTTGTGCAATGGTACAGTACTTAGGGACATGTCATAAGGCTTATAGCCTGTTGAATGTGTGACAAGGAGGTCATAAAGAATCAGGTCAGATGTAGTTAATTAACAGTAAATGAAGGACAGCTGCTCTTTATGTTCCCAGCACATCTTTGATCTGCTCTACTCTTCAGACCTCTGTGGACAAGGTAGTTAAACACAAACTAGGAGGCCTGTTTTAAAGACCTTAAAGAGCTCGGGGCAATCGAGTGACAGTCCAAGAAGCCATAAGCTGTTATCTTTATTCATTAGAGAACTTTAAACATGTCAAGAATTAGAATAATGTCCCTACTCTTAGATCAACCTGAGCAATGAAGATTACAACAGCTCTGGGACACATGAGTGGGCAAACTTCTTGTGAAAACACGTTTATTGAGAAGCATTTTACTATAATGGCAAAGAAAATATAGCTTGCACATTTTCATTGCAAGGATATTGGTTCAGTATGCACTGAAACAGCGAAAGCTGTCATGGCGCAAATACAGTGTAACCCAATGTTGACCTCACTGATCCCTTCAATCATGTTTTAAAAAACTTCCTTTTCAGTCACACATGATAGAAAGAATATGTCATCTGTGAGCAACATAGCAATATGTAATGCTTGCTGGAAAATGTATGGAGAATGTTACATGATAAATTGCAGTTCACTTGTATGCAGAGACTCCGGTACTTAAATATGTTAAAATGCAGATATTTATTTTGTAAGTCAAATCTTTAAGGCCAACACTGGCAGTCTCTAAAATGTACATAAATACTGTCTAATTACTGGAGAAAAAAAATGGTTTGACATATAAATGCCTTTTTACCACTATTGTTAATCATCTTACGAAACTTGTGATTTTTGCACATAAACAGTGTTCAAGTGTCAGCTGAGTGTGATGCATGTTCTGAGATATTTTACTATTGCCAATATTTTTCATTTTGTATCTCAGATTTGGCATTGACCAAACAAATTTTAAATGACATGTTAAGTAAAGACGTATGGAAGAGCATATAATGTCATACCAACAATAGTCAGTAGAAAGTTAAGGCACTCTAGAGACATAGTCAAATAGATCTGAACATAAAGATTTTTAGGGCCAGATCGTCTCATCTGCTGTTAGTTAGTGTGGCTCAATTGACCTTAGGGGAGATACACCAATTTACACTGGCTGCGGTTCTGACCTATTGTTAATTTTTGATACGTTGTTTTCTCCATAATCTCTTGTACAGTTACCTACTTGTGCACTCTCTTAATGGTATTCTGTCCTGTAGATGTACTTAATGTCTGGATCCTTAAGATCAAGGGGTGGGTTTCAGAAAAGGTGTGAAGAGTCAGGAATTTCAAATATGGCCGTGGTTATTGCCTTCTTTTGACTACACTATAGATCGGGGTGGGCAAACTTTATGGCCCGAGGGCCACATCTGGGTATGCAAATGGTATGGCGGGCCATGAATGCTCACGAAATTGGGGGTTGGGGTGGGGCCAGAAATGAGGAGTTCGGGGTGCGGGAGAGGGCTCCAGGCTGTGGCAGGGGGTTGGGGTGGGGGAGGGAGGGTGCAGGCTCTGGGATGGGGCTGGAGATGAGGGGTTGGGGGTGCAGGAGGTTGCTCCAGGCTGGGACGGAAGGGTTCAGAGGGTGGGAGGGGTATGAGGGCAGGTGTAGGGGGTTGGGGCAGGGGAGGGGGCCAAGGGTGCAGGTTCCAGGCAGCGCTTATCTCAAGCAGTTCCCAGAAGCAGTGGCATGTCCCTCCTCCAGCTCTTCATGCTGCTCTGTCTGCGGGCACAGCCCCTGCAGCTCCCATTGGCCACGATTCCTGGCCAATGGGAGCTATGGGGCAGCGCTTGGGGCGGGGGCAGTGTGCGGAGCCCCCTGGCTACCCCTACATGTAGGAGCCGGAGGAGGACATACCGCTGCTTCCGGGAGCCACACAGATAGGTGATAGCAATATATTGTTGCATCACTGCCAAATGAAAATGGATAGCATGCTTGCACCTGTCACAGGTGCATTAAATCTACATATATTACCTTTACTGTGAAAAGCAAAAATCATGCAAATTACCTACAGTAGATCTAGTTTAGGAGGACATCAGAGTAGTCCAATAGGAACATTCCCCTCAGTTTTTAAGCAGTCTCAGCAAAAATAAACCAAATCTGGCAGATGGGCAACAAGGGAATTAAGACGATGAAACGTAATACGATACAGAATTCCAGGGTAAAATGCAGCACTAAGCTTACATCATTTAGGAGATTCTTTTATTTATTTTCCTATTGCTTTCAAACCAAGTCTGATGTATATTTAAGTAAAGATGCATCGTGAAGACCTTAGTCATATTTTTAATAACTCAAACATAGCAGTATAAATATTGGGTTACTCCTATAACACCATTCAGCTAATTTTATATGTATCACAAGCCAAATTCTCCTTTTCTGAAGATCCACTTGTAAGTGGGAGATTTCCACGGACATGTGCAAGGTGCAATGCCAGCTTAGTGTATGGTGCCTTGTAATCATGCCTTAGGTGTTTTGGAAGTTCCATGTTGTGTTCTATATTTCTGCATTTTGCTGCAATACTCCAACTGTCAAACACGGAACAGGAATTTTTACTCATGCTTTATTTGCAACAGAATTGACCAATTTACTGCTGTTACAATAGTGGATCTTATGCTTCCCTCTGCTTTGCTTGTAGGAAAAAGTGTGTGTCCTTTAAGGGCTAGAGAGCCAGGGAGTGACTTTCTGTTGCAGCTGCAGACCAGCTCAGTAGGAGATTCTGACCTATCCCCCCCAGGTGACTGGAAGAGGGTGGGGGACTATATAGATCTGTGCCCTCACAGCATCAGGTAGATCCTGGGCTTACCACCCTTCTGTAGAATAATGGATTCATCCCAGCCTCCTTGAGCCATCTTTGACCTCCTCAAGGTTAATAAGGTTAATAATTGCCCCTCTCACTGTATGTCCCTCAGTTCCAAAGGCCTTCCAGAAGGGTCCCTACAGGATCCAGGCACTAGCTCACTAATCCTAAAAGCTCAAAAAAAAGTAACAGAAATGCCACCCTGAACAAGGCCACCTTCTGCCCTCAACGACATATGGGTTCCAAGATCGACACGAGATCCCTGAGTGTATTAACAGTGATGGGACGTGTATCCTTTCTAGGGCTGGTGCTTTGAGACCACTCCACTAGAAACCTTTGAACTACAAAACTGCTGCAAGGATGTGGGTAACCATTCAGCCTGCTGACAAACGTAAGGGCCGATAGGCGAGTGGAGATGGTTGAGGATCCCAGTCGTCAGCATGCTAATGACACCACATACTGCAGCACACGTTCCTCTGTAATGGGCCATATTGGTGATAAGCCTTCCAGATCCTGAAATTGCATAAAATCATTAAAACTTCTCTCATTGCTCTACAATGGAGATGTCTGGGAACCCAGGTAGCTATGGAAGGGAGGCAGCTAATTGCTGGCACCTCCTTGTGGCAGATGTCCACTGCAGGTCCTTCCTAGGGAAGGGATATGGTGATCAGATAAAATGGATTGGCAAAGGATTTAAAGAAGGTTTTCTTTAAAGGAGCAGAAATGGGGTCGTTCAGGGTTCCTATGACTGGTACAGCAGGGGGGATTGGTGAGGTCTCAGCAGTGGGTTGGCTGAGGAACAGGATGGGTAAATGGGAGGGCTGATGCAAGCCTCCTGGTGTATATTGAGTTGATTATGGAATTGTCTGCACTGTAGACTTTTATCTGCTGGGTACTATCAGACATTTAAGAATAAAGTTTCAGAGTAGCAGCCGTGTTAGTCTGTATCCGCAAAAAGAAAAGGCATACTTGTGGCCCCTTAGAGACTAACATTAAACCACATCCAGTGTCTCCTGTCCTTCCAGCAAAGCCAGACAATAGAGCTTAAGCATGAACAATTTGCAGCTGCTGTTATAGAAATGTCAGAATGGAGGAACAGCCACACTAGATGACATGCTGCCCAGAGAAACTCTTTTCCAGTTTTCAGTCATTTCCATGAGTCAACTCATTTGGAATGTCTGCTGTAAAATTCCCCAGAAGTTTGTGACCCCCTTATAATTGATTTCCAGTCTATGTTTTAACCCCCCTTTGGGGGACTGAAGTGGAAGTGTACTGTTCAGTCAAGGACCAGCGAGCAATGGCAACACAGCCATAAAGTTGGCTGTCCTGCCATTGGAGTGAGAGGACCTAGTACATTGTGCAAAGAGACTGGCACTCAGTGTACATGGCCCAGGTGCTGAAGGTCTGAGGCCAGTATTTCCTACTGATCCTTGGGCTCTGTATAGATAGGAGGCCAGGTCATCATCACTTTTCATGCAGAAACTACTCACTCAACTCTACTTTCTATAATCATGTCTACATTGGTAAAATGTACCATATTGGTATTAGCACCTCTGTTAGCTAGTTGTGGTTAACCAATGATCTTTGTAGTGTTAATTGTGATCAGCTAATATTTTTAAACATAACCATCCTATCAAAATCCTAACAAGAACAGTGGAAGTCAAGAGTCAGAGCAGGGTCAAACCTGAGACTAGGAGTAGTGAAGGAGTTTGTATTCTAGGCCAGGGTTGATACCAAGGGTTAGAGTCCAACTCAGGTTTCAGGGTCTGGATCAGGAGGCAAGGTACAAATCAAGCCGAGGTTGAAGCCATGAGTTCAAGAGCAGGAATGGTTGTAGCAGCTACAGGAAATCTTCCCTGTAGCCAGGACACTTCCTGGAATTCCCTATGGGATTATATAGGGTGGTGAGCCAAACAGGGGCCATGAGGCTGCTGTCTGTCTAACCCCCTAAGGCAGGACTTCCCATGGTCTGTGTCCACAGTGGGTCACAAGTGGTGGAGCACAAACTGCTTACAGCTGCCACTGGGTAGCAACATGGAAATGTCTGCTGCCTGGCGGCTCAACAGGCTCAGGTCGTAGACCAGTTGGGTCTTACATAACCCATACCTCCCACCAGCCTGGATTTGTCTGGACAGGATGCATGGAAGGCTACCATGAGATCAGGGGCATGGACTAGGGATATGGGCTCTCTGGATCACTCTTCTGGGCCATACCCTTCCAGCCTATAAGGTACCAGAGGGAGCTGTCTGATTTTTGAGTCCATGGACCTTGTACTCATTGTGTTCTTGGATCCATACCCGAGGGGGCAGTGGCTGACCCCGGTGAGTGAAGGGGTTGTCAGTGGAGGATTTTAGCAAGTATATGTGAAACACTAGGTGTATTTTGAGGGAGCTGGGTAACAGAAGCTTCATGGTCTCTGGGTTGATTACCTGGTTGATGGAATATGGCCCATGGTATGGTAGTCCCATTTACAACACCGCTTGTTGGTGCAGAAGTTTTGGGCTGAGAGCCACACTTTTTGCCCAACAGTGAATGCTCGGCCTTTTAGGCACTGGCGGTCAGTATACCACTTGTAGTATTCCTTGGTCATGTCTTCTATGTCACTAGCCCCAGTGACAGGAGTGAGCCATCTGTAGTTTTCACTAGATCAGGGAGATTGTTTGGTTGAACCTGAATACCCAGGGCATGGTCTGTATCAGCATCTATAAAGTTGTTCACTGCCCTGGAATGCACCAGTGCCCACTCTGGTGAGATTTGGTAAGATTCCCCCGGAACCTAGATACAGACCTGGACTTTGAGGTGCAGGGATAGCTCACCATGAACTGGGTATGTCTCAGTGAAGAGTAAGGGGTCATTATCTTAGGGCTCATCCTGTCCAACCCCTTCTACCAATCCTGGCTGTGGTAATTTCCTGAAGTGCGTCTTGCTAGAGCTCAGAGTGGGCAGTTGGCAAGACCATGGCCAGATCTTCCCCAATGGACACATAGCCCATGGCAGCAACAGTGCTCTTTTTCCTCAGGGGTCACATAGTGGTTGGCACTATGCAGACGCATGGTTTGGTTCTGGTTTGGAGACGGGTACCAAGGGGCACTGATCAGGTAGTTACACAGACTGCTTCCTTTCCTCATGTTGCTCCCTGAGCCTTATTGTTGATGTGTGGGACAAGGTTGATGAAGGCATCAGGGCCCCCGCATGAGCTAACTTGTCCTTATTCTCCTTGTGTAGTCCACAACGGAACTGGTAGAGCTGTGCCACATTGTTCCACTTGGTGTCAGAGACCAGTCGCCAAAAGTGGGCAGCATAGGAGGAAGCCGGTCCTTGTCCCTGCTGGAGTTTGCACAGGGCTGCCTCTGCCGAGCGGATACAATGGAGATCATCAAATATGGCAGAAAATGCCTTGAGGAATTGCATCTAGCTCGCTCGTTTGAGTAGTAGTGAGGCGCAATCCAATGCATCTGCCACCAGGAGGCTAATAATGAGTCCTACTTTTTGCTTGGTGAATGAGGTAGGAATGGAGGTGGAGTAGAAACAGTAGGCTGCATTGGTTTATAATCCCCTCAATTTTTGGTGGTCCTCATTAAAAAATTCTGGGAGGAAGACTGGGTCCGGATATGTGTCCACACTGTGAAGGAGTTTGCAGTCAGGTTCCAGGCCAGGGTTGATTTCAAGAGTCAGAGTCTGAGTCAGGTTTCAGGGTCTGGGTGAGGAGGCAAAGTCCAAATCAAACTGAGGATGAAGCCAGGAATTCAGGAAAAGGAATGGTCATGGCAGCAAGAAATCTACACAGTTACCTGGATACTTCCTGGAAGGCCCCTGGGATGTATATAGGGCAGTGAGCAGGAACCATGAGACTGCTGCCTGTCAGACCTCCTAAGCTGGGACTTCCCATTGGCCATGTCCACAGTGGGTCATGTGTAGTGGAGCACAAGCTGGTTACAGCTACTACTGAATGGCAGCATGGAGATGTTGGTTGCCTGGCAGCTCTCTAGGACTGGGTTTTAGACCTGCTGGGACTTACACATTCTTGTCCATGCTAAGGGCAAATTGGGTTCAGTATCTTCTTAGCTGACATGTTTTCTACCATGATGAATTATCTCAGTGTAGTCAAGGCCTCTGAGGATCGCATTCTATTTAAATGCTAACTGCCATTACTGAGCATTTTTTAAAAGAACTTTCCACTTATACCCATTTTTCTAAGGAAAGGATTGATTTGGCTTATTACCTAAAAGATTAATTAATGTTTGCCAGAAGCTCCAGGGTCCCATTAGCTAATCCCATACCCCACCGCAAACCAGAATAATGGGCAAGAGTTAAAGGAAATGTCATTTTTTAAAATGAAGGTGAATGTCATGTAAATCTTTTCCAACATGCTCAGAGCATCCCTGTACACTTTACTTTTGAGCCTAATTAACACATATTACATCTGGGAAAGGCACAATATGTGGATGGAGTGGGCTTTGACAGCCATATCTATAAAGCTGAAAATGGCATTTTATGGCTGCTTCTGAGATGGAACAGGTTAAAGCTTTATGTGTCTGCACAGATGCAGTGGGCCAGCAGCCATGAAAAAAATGTTGTCTGGATAGAACTCATAATGGAAGATTGACTGCTGGGACCCTTGTGTTTCAGACATTGATTATTCTCCAAACAATGCTTTTTACAGTCAATTAGAGGCTGCTGGAAGTATTTGTCTTGTCAGATAACTAGCATTAGCCAACAAGTAAGCTGATTTTAAGAAGGAAATGTGTAACAGTTGGTTTTGTTTGTTTGTTTTTTCCTTTTTTAGGAAAGAAAGATCAACATAATTCACACTTCCTTAGGATTGATTGATTTTTATGTCAGACTTTTTTCTTAGAAGGAAATGTAAGGTACACAGTAAAATATTTATTATCGTTTCTTATATCGTAACTGTGTCTCTACGAAGGCCAAGATAAATATGTAGTGTTCCAGCTATACAATGCCTGGCGTGTTTATTGCCACATTTTCTATGAGCAATCTCCATTCTGTTGTGTTTCCTTGGTGACTGTTATTCCAGGAAAATGAGTAACACACGGTGAGGAGAGTGTCTAATGACTTCTACACTAAATGGGGTGTCTGCACTAAAACACATGGATGATGCTCCCTGAACACTCAGATCTTCACTAGAGCATCCCTTACAGAGCAGTTTTTTGAGGAGCAAATATTAATGTGCATCAATTGTACCCCACACTTCCCTCCTGGCCACAGCTTTTAGAGTGTCTGCAGAGTTCAGAGCCAGAGTTTGTCCCAAGAGAAGAATAAAGAGAAGCATAAAGAATTCCATTTTTGAAATGTGTACAATCCACCTACTTCTGTTATCTATATTCCCCACTTATTAGTTTGTTTGTTTTTTTCCCTACTCAATGAATATAATGGGTATAGGAGCATTTTGTTCTTATAGTTCTACACTGATGAGCTCTTAACTTAGCAGTGTTGGGAATTGGTATCATACGTAAGTATGACATCATCCAAAAGACTCAGAGAGCCGGTCACATAATCACAATGTTCCCAGCCCCTTTAATACAGCAATAAACCACTACAGGTTGTGCATTATATGGGTGCTAGCTTCAGGTGTGCTGCAAAACAGAAGGATAAAGGCCAAGGGAATTCAATCATCCAAGATGTACACCAATCACTAATTAATGCACACCATGGAGTGACATACTGCCATTGGAGTCTGTAGCTTGTTAATTTTAAATATAAATTACAAAACATCTTAACAGCCAGTTTGGGAAGGGTATGTATCCTTCCAGAATGAAAAGGGGTTTTAGTAGGGAAAAGGCATATTCTGTGTTGGAACTGGAGTGGAACCACATCTCTTCTTCAAGATGTGTTGCTCATGTCTATTCCATATTAGGGGTGTGTGCTCGCCACATGCACCAGTGCTGGAAGTTTTTCCCTCAGCAGTATCAGTAGGGAACCAGCTCTGGCACCCTCTGGAGTGGTGCCTGCTGGCTCCCCCACCCTCAGTTCCTTCTTGCCGCCAGTGACAGTGCTGGAACGTCTGCTTCTTTGGCTAACATTGATTCCTTCTCTGTTCTTGTACACTTTGAAATCCTGTAAAATAATTATATTGTAGTTTTCTTAGTTACCCTTAGTAGTAGTTCTCAAATTCTTAGTTAGTCCCGAATGGGACCCAGCCGGGGGTCAGGGCATGCCCCGGTCCCCAGACTTTAAGCCCTGCGATCACAGCAAACGGCCTATGCCCATCAGCAATCCCCATACCAGCTGCCTAAGGTGCTAGGCGAAGGGCACATAAAGTGACAAGTGCCGTATCTGCAAGTCCTTCAAACCTAGGACGAAGATGGAGCACGATATCCGTCTAAGAGTGCTCCTAATGGAGTTGGCATTCACTCCAGCACTGGAACAATGGTCCAACTCTGCACCAAGCACCGTGGCCTCCATGCGCAGTGCTCCCCCAGCGCCATCCATGAGCTCCAGTCAAGAAGCCGAAAAAGACTGTGAGGGGGAGATTTGCTACCTCCAGCCAGGGAAAGAAGAGGGCAGGGGGCGAGCCAAGACCCATGTCAAGCAATATCCCATGCCTTACCAGCGACTCCAGATAGCAGTGCAGGCCCCAGCCAGCTTCAGGTGCTGTCAACACCTGAAGCCCTTCAAGCAGCTCAGGAGATCCTGACACTTCTGATGCCGCCCTCGCTGGCTCCTGCAGTACCCCAATCTTGGAGGAAACCCGCATTGGGACCTATGCATGTGTCCCCGCCTCAGCGGTACCATTCCCCATCGAGAGGGACATCCCACCAGCATTCACCCACCCTCAGCTGTCATAGAATCATAGAATATCAGGGTTGGAAGGGACCTCAGGAGGTCATCTAGTCCAACCCCCTGCTCAAAGCAGGACCAATCCCCAACTAAATCATCCCAGCCAGGGCTTTGTCAAGCCTGACCTTAAAAACTTCTAAGAAAGGAGATTCCACCACCTCCCTAGGTAATGCATTCCAGTGTTTCACCACCCTCCTAGTGAAAAAGTTTTTCCTAATATCCAACCTAAACCTCCCCCACTGCAACTTGAGACCATTACTCCTTGTTCTCAGAGTAGCAGCCGTGTTAGTCTGTAACCCTCCTCGTTCTGTCATCTGCTACCACTGAGAACAGACTAGATCCATCCTCTTTGGAACCCCCTTTCAGGTAGTTGAAAGCAGCTATCAAATTCCCCCTCATTCTTCTCTTCCGCAGACTAAACAATTCCAGTTCCCTCAGCCTCTCCTCATAAGTCATGTGTTCCAGTCCCCTAATCATTTTTGTTGCCCTCTGCTGGACGTTTTCCAATTTTTCCTCATCCTTCTTGTAGTGTGGGATCCAAAACTGGACACAGTACTCCAGATAAGGCCTCACCAATGTCGAATAGAGGGGAACGATCACGTCCCTCGATCTCCTGGCAATGCCCCTACTTATACATCCCAAAATACCATTGGCCTTCCTGGCAACAGCGGCACACTGTTGACTCATATCCAGCTTCTCGTCCACTGTAACCCCAGGTCCTTTTCTGCAGAACTGCTACCTCGTCATTCGGTCCCTAGTCTATAGCAGTGAATGGGATTCTTCTGTCCTAAGTGCAGGACTCTGCACTTGTCCTTGTTGAACCTCATCAGATTTCTTTTGGCCCAATCTTCTAATTTGTCTAGGTCCCTCTGTATCCTATCCCTACCCTCCAGCCTATCTACCTCTCCTCCCAATTTAGTGTCATCTGCAAACTTGCTGAGGATGCAATCCACAACCATCCTCCAGATCGTTAATGAAGATATTGAACAAAACCGGCCCGAGGACCGACCTTTGGGACACTCCACTTGATACCGGCTGCCAACTAGACATGGAGCCATTGATCACTACCCGTTGAGCCCAACAATCTAGTCAGCTTTCTATCCACCTTATCGTCCATTCATCCAGCCCATACTTCTTTAACTTACTGGCAAGAATACTGTGGGAGACCATGTCAAAAGCTTTGCTAAAGTTAAGGAACAACACGTCCACTGCTTTTCTCTCATCCACAGAGCCAGTTATCTCGTCATAGAAGGCAATTAGATTAGTCAGTCATGACTTGCCCTTGGTAAATCCATACTGACTGTTCCTGATCACTTTCCTCTCCTCTAAGTGCTTCAGAATTGATTCCTTAAGGACTTGCTCCATGATTTTTCCAGGGACTGAGGTGAGGCTGACTGGCCTGTAGTTCCCAGGATCCTCCTTCTTCCCTTTTTTAAAGATGGGCACTACATTAGCCTTTTTCCAGTCATCCAGGACCTCCCCCGATCGCCATAAGTTTTCAAAGATAATGGCCAATGGCTCTGCAACTCACATCCGGCAATTCCTTTAGCACTCTCAGATGCAGTGCATCTGGCCCCATGGACTTGCGCTCGTCCAGCTTTTCTAAATAGTCCTGAACCACTTCTTTCTTCACAGAGGGCTGGTCACCTCCTCCCCATGCTGTGCTGTCCAGTGCAGCAGTCTGGGACCTTGTTCTTGAAGACAGAGGCAAAAAAAGTATTGAGTACATTAGCTTTTTCCACATCCTCTGTCATTAGGTTGCCTCCCTCATTCAGTAAGGGGCCCACACTTTCCTTGACTTTCTTCTTGTTGCTAACATACCTGAAGTAACCCTTCTTGTTACTCTTAACATCTCTTGCTAGCTGCACCTCCAGGTGTGTTTTGACCTTCCTGATTTCACTCCTGCATGCCCGAGCAATATTTTTATACTCTTCCCTGGCCATTTGTCCAATCTTCCACTTCTTGTAAGCTTCTTTTTCGTGTTTAAGATCAGCAAGGATTTCACTGTTAAGCCAAGCTGGTCGCCTGCCATATTTACTATTCTTTCTACACATTGGGATGGTTTGTCCCTATAATCTCAATAAGGATTCTTTAAAATACAGCCAGCTCTCCTGGACTCCTTTCCCCCTCATGTTATTCTCCCAGGGGATCCTGCCCATCAATTCCCTGAGGTTGTCTAAGTCTGCTTTTCTGAAGTCCAGGGTCTGTATTCTGCTGCTCTCCTTTCTTCCTTGTGTCAGGATCCTGAACTCGACCATCTCATGGTCACTGCCTCCCAGATTCCCATCCACTTTTGCTTCTCCTAATAATTCTTCCCGGTTTGTGAGCAGCAGGTCAAGAAGAACTCTGCCCCTAGTTGGTTCCTCCAGCACTTGCACCAGGAAATTGTCCCCTACACTTTCCAAAAACTTCTTGGATTGTCTGTGCACCGCTGTATTGCTCTCCCAGCAGATATCAAGGTGATTGAAGTCTCCCATAAGAACTAGAGCCTGTGATCTAGTAACTTCCATTAGTTGCCAGAAGAAAGCCTCGTCCACCTCATCCCCCTGGTCTGGTGGTCTATAGCAGACTCCCACCACGACATCACCCTTGTTGCTCACGCTTCTAAACTTAATCCAGACACAGGTTTTTCTACAGTTTCATACCAGAGCTCTGAGCAGTCATACTGCTCTCTTACATACAATGCAACTCCCCCACCTTTTCTTCCCTGCCTGTCCTTTCTGAACAGTTTATATCCATCCATGACAGTACTCCAATCATGTGAGTTATCTCACCAAGTCTCTGTTATTCCAATCACATCATAATTCCTTGACTGTGCCAGGACTTCCAGTTCTCCCTGCTTGTTTCCCAGGCTTCTTGCATTTGTGTATAGGCACTTGAGATAACTTGCTGTTTGTCCTGCTTTCTTAGTATGGGGCAGGAGCCCTCCCCTTTCGCGTTCTCCTGCTCGTGCTTCCTCCCAGTATCCCACATCCACCTCAGGGCTTTGGTCTCCTTCCCCCGGCGAACCTAGTTTAAAGCCCTCCTCACGAGGTTAGCCAGCCTGCTTCCGAAGATACTCTTCCCTCTCTTCATTAGGCGGAGCCCGTCTCTGCCTAGCACTCCTCCTTCTTGGAACACCATCCCATGGTCAAAGAATCCAAAGCCTTCTCTCCGACACCACCTGCGTAGCCATTCGTTGACTTCCACGATTCGACAGTCTCTACCCAGGCCTTTTCCTTCAACGGGGAGGATGGACGAGAACACCACTTGCGCCTCAAACTCCTTTATCCTTCTTCCCAAAGCCATGTAGTCCGCAGTGATCCGCTCAAGGTCATTCCTGGTAGTATCATTGGTGCCCACATGGAGAAGCAGGAAGGGGTAGCGATCCGAGGGCTTGATGAGTCTCGGCAGTCTCTCCGTCACATCGTGAATCCTAGCTCCTGGCAAGCAGCAGACTTCCTGGTTTTCCCGGTCAGGGCAGCAGATAGATGACTCAGTCCCCCTGAGGAGAGAGTCCCCTATCACCACCACCCACCTCCCCTTCTTGGGAGCGGTGGTCGTGGAACCCCCATCCCTAGGACAGTGCATCTTATGCCTTCTAATCAGCGGAGTCTTCTTTTGTTCCCTTCCCTCAGATGTATCATCTAGTCCACTCTCCGTATTAGTACCTGTGGAGAGAACATGAAAACTGTTGCTTACCTGTATCTGCGCTGCTGGTACATGGATGCTCCCTTTTCTTCTTCTGGAGGTCACATGCTGCCAAATTTCTTCACCGTCCTCCTGTCCCCACTGCACAGCCTGCTCTGAATCTTCAGAACATTGTGCCCGTAGAAGCATATCCTGATGTCTGTCCAGGAAATCTTCAGTTTCTCTTATGCAACGCAGCGTCGATACTTGTTTCTCCAGACCTTGAACCTTCTCTTCCAATATGGAGACCAGCTTGCACTTTGTACAGACAAAGTCGCTTCTGTCCTGTGGAAGAAAGACAAAAATGGCACATCCAGTGCAGGTCACAACAGCTGAACACTCCCCATCCATATTACCTTCCTTCTACGAGCTTCCTCAGGAGTTGTAGTAACTACTTAGAGAAGCCGGCAAGATGTAAGCCTCAGTGGGCTCTCCCCAGACAAACTCCCTCTGTTAGCCTCTCTGCTTTTTGCCGCTCAGCTCGTTCGCAGCCGACTGGCTTTTTATAATAGTTAGGCCCACTCAAGGCTCACCTGGAACAAAGCACTCCCAATTCACACTTTTCAAACAAACAACCAATCAAGCACACTGTCAAACTGTCTCCACAACAGACACTCAGACACTCACCAACACAGCCTCCCTAATGCAGCCCTTAGCGTACCTCCTCTCAGACAGATCCCAGGCAAACTCCCTCTGTTAGCCTCTCTGCTGTTTGCCGCTCAGCTGGTTCACAGCTGACAGGCTCAGTGGCGCCCTTTTAGGTCCCCGCACCGGGGCCACCGATTGAGGGACTCGAGGCATACCTCACCGGTAGATTGGTGCAGACCCTCTGAGGCATGTGCCATCTGGCAAGAACTCCAGGACCAGCCCCAATCATCTTCAAGGGCCCAGGACCGATCCCGGGACCCATCGGGTACCAGAGACCGCTGATTGCCAGGCTGTCATTGCCCGTCTTCAAAAGGCAGGTCTCCCTACTCAGGACGATCCTTCCAGCAACTCACTCATCAAGGCTCCCAGTCCCACTAATGGTCGAGTAGCATGAGGCGTGGATTGCTGGGTATCTGATACAGATCTGCCCAGTGCCATCGATCCCCGAGAGCTGGACCACCACAGTCTCGCTCGGACAGGTCGGCTTCAGGATGCAGCGACCAGCACCAGTCGGACAAGAGCCACTGCTCAGCCTGATCCTGGTTGCCCAGAACTGACCACTCCGCTGGTACCAATGGTGCTGACTATATTATCAGCCTATATTATCAGGAAACCTGTCCCATGGCCCCAAACGCAGTGGCCAGTGCCATGGTACCAGTGGAACCCTTGGGGATTCACCCAAGCTTCCCAGGCTGCCTGATCAGTGTCAGGAGACTTGGAGAGGCCAGCGGCTGTCCAGTGCTGGAGACTTCAGGGGGTAAGACCCTGCAGGTCCAGGAGAACCCTGGGGAGCAAGCTGCTGGACCACCAATGGACATGGAGGTTCCTGGGGCACCGTCATCGTCCTCATCATTGCCAGACAAAGCTATCATGGGGTCCCCTCGGCCCAATTCCCCAGGGTGACGCCAAAGCGGACCAGGAACTTTTGAAGAGGGTCAGGTCTAACCTTAAAATACTCAGTAGGATGTTTTTAAGACAATGGCTGTAGGCTTCCCTTTTTTGTGATGAGATTCCATTTGGCACCACTGTAAATGCATGTGAATCACCAAAAACTGTTCCCACAGGCCAATCAGAGTATGCTTTGGATATCTGTGTCCCTAGCAGTCTTAAAATACCATGATCATAGAATCAGGAATTGGGGTAAACGCAGCTATCTAGTATGAATAGCTAGATTCCATGCAGCATGGATTGCATATTAGCAAATGACATAGCACTGACAGACTTCGCAGCTAATGTGCATGAGTTGTTTTGTTCTTTGCAAGTCTTTTTTTTTTTTTGACAAGTCACTTATTTTTCATGCAATTCAGATTGCTGTAATTTAGTAGGGCCACCACAATTTCTGGGCAAGCTATCAAGTGGGATGTTGTAATGATTTGCATGACTACTATGGTAAATGGAAAAATGTAGCTTGTGTTTGTAGCTATTCCATCGGATTCTTGCCGTTTTCTCTCTTTTTAGTGCTTTTTAGAAAACTATGCAACAATCCTTAGCTATTTTACAGACTGCTGTCTGGTGAAACGGACTACCTATGCACTGTTTAAAACTTTGTGCATAATGAATTGATGAGAACAAAGGAAAGATTTTTATCCTTTGAGAAACGCAGATAACTAATAGAATCTTGAAGTTATCAAAACATATTTCTTGCCAAAGAACTTGGAATTCATGGGATTCAATTACTGGAAAAATGCCTGAATTAAAAATTGTCCTGTGAGGACCAAGAAAGTAGAACCAAATTGTGGCACAGTACAGTTTTTTCCCAAAATGGACATTAATGTGTAAAAACAGGGTAGGGTGAACAAATGCTTGGCCCCCTACCACCAATCATTCTTGCCAGTGCAAGATGGAAGATCAAAAATTGGGGAAGGGAAAGAAAAGTCATAGGCCATACCCCTCCCACCAATGCTGAAACACTCTTCTGCAGCTCCACTTGTAAAGCACCTGTTGGCAGCTGTGGATCAGTTTCTGTACAGGAGGTGGGACAGAATAAGAACAGAAAACCTGGGTTCTGGGTTCCCCCCGTCTGGCATGTAATTTGGTTCTTAGTTTAGTGCAATACAAGCCATGCATGAGCAATGAGAATTATAATAAGTGGGGAGTCAGGGGGAATAAGCAACCTAGCTGACTTAGGAATAATAGTGCAATTCTTGCTTTCCAGAAAAATATGATTAAAAACAACATTGAACTGCTGCTACTCTTACTTCATGTCCCTGCTAGTATATATTAATATTCTGGGCATATACTACTTCTTCTCCCTTTAATCCAGCCTTGAAAAAAAATCATATGTGGGGGTGGAGAGGGGAAAAGAAAGTATGAAAAAACAATAACTAAATATTAATTTTATGTAGGCATTCAGATATAGTATTGATGGCTGAGTAAAAATAGCTATCTAGCAAGTTTTGTATGTTCCATAAACTTCCCATACAGCTATAATTGAGAAGTGAGGAAACCTTGTTATTTTGTCAGTATGTCCAAAAATTGGTGTAGGTGTACAGACTTAAATACCTCAACAGCAGTATATAAAACAGCTGCTCTGAGATGTTTTGCTTAATACTTTGACCAAGATTTTGAACAAATGATATTTCATGGAAATATAACAAATACTTTTGTATCTCCAAATACGGAGTAATCATTATTTTGAAATAAACGTATAAAATAAAGTGTGTGCAGGTTTTTTAAAAGAAATCTAAAGTAAATAAAATGAGTCCACAAAATTTAGTTTAGAATCAGTGCAATGTAATTAAATTAGACTTTTAACCACGTGTTCCTATTACTCTTCCCCGTGTCTTAATTTGTTGAGTGCCTTCTCTGTTTTTTATTACACCCAGTTGTCTCAGCTTTTCTTTAATTAGGCCCTGATTCTGCGACCATTTATGTTCATAATAACTTTGAATACCTGCATAAATATGGGCAGGATTAAGCTCTTAATTTGTACAGCACCAGCATAGTGGAGCTCTGATCCTGAAGGGGCCTTTGGATGCGAATGTGAAAAAAATATGAGGATGAAAGTTCTAATCATGTGTACAGGTGTGTCTGTGATTAGCTCTCTTTACTTCAGATTTATGGCTCCAGTCCTGCAACTGACACAAAGGAACTACTCATATGCTTGTAATTAAGCACATACTTAAGTCTTTGCAGGATCGGAGCCTGAATTATTAGCTGTATTATTATATAAATAGAAAATCTCTGATATTTTGAGGCACATATACCAACAGAAAATATGACTTTTTTTTAGCTGAAATGGACAGAGAGGAATTGTTGGTCAGTTGGGTGGAAAACAAAAGGTCACTTTTTAAAAATCTCCCTTAATTTCAGGGACAAATCATACCATACCATAATACTGTACTGCTATGCATTTTCTCTGTACTTCTATATTAACCACAAGGAAATTAGGATATCATGGTGTAGCAGCTGACAAAACAATTAAGATGGAAATAATTTCCTCCATGCTATTTGTTTAAATGTTTTGCTCAGTTACATATCATATTGTATGTAGGAACTGCTATGCCTAGATTTTATGGGAAGTTTGAAAAAAATATCTGGAGTTTGAATCCAATTTTATTTACTCAAGTGTGAAGAAAATACACTTTTCTGATTTGTTCTGCTTGAAAGTTTGTATTTTAATAGCTCAGAAGTAGTTGAAGCTAGAAACATTGAACTGAGCTTGGTTTATAGACAATGTTTGGGGAAAAAACAACTCCCAGCCCTGATTCTACAATAGACTTCATGCAAGCAGACCTCTGCAGCTGTACAGAGCCCCACTGACGGGTCCAGCCATGCTGCGTCTGCTACACCATCAAGGACCCAATGCTACATTAAATTGGTTTAATACTTTGAGTTGTGAACACTGAAAAATTAAATATATGTTGCATATAGCATTACTAATTGATTGAAAGGTTTCAGAGTAGCAGCCGTGATCCGCAAAGTAGCTTGTGACTAAAATAGCAAATAGATGAAGCAGAGAAATTCAAATCATGTTAAAAATGAATAGTCCTGAAAATCCTTTGTTTATTTGATTGTTTTAACTTGAAAACATAAAAACTAGTTATTTTTGGTCAAACACGGGAAACTGTGGAAGCCAGCAAAAAGACACTCAATAAGACAGGACCCCATAGTTCCAAAAACATGTAATCACGTCATATCATGCATGTGAGCACACCCTTTTACCCTTTAATTTTTTCATATTTTAAAAGAGCTTTTACAGTGAATGTAGTGGCTTGGTATCAACCTTCTACACAAATCTGTTTCAAATCCCAGCAATGCACTTTGGTTGTGGACTGATCAGTACAATGGTTTCTGGTATGTTGTTGTTTCGAATGGAGGCATCTGGATGGGTGGGCATGGAGCAGTGAATGTAGAAAATGGCAAGCAGATGTCGGGGAGCTCTGATGTGTGCTAGAAGAGTAGAGTGTATAACAACTTGTAGATAAGAGAAGTGCTCTTACTTCAAGGGTCAGTAATTGCAGCCGCACTGGAAATGACTACATGTGCCTGTGGTGCACTGGGACTATCTTCTCCTTTACTTAAACTTTATATTTTCCTTTAGAGGAAATTAATTTTCCTTCCAAGAAAAATGAGAATTAATTGAATTCTCTTTGTCCATGATGCCAGTGGGTTTTTTCTGGTGTCCCCGTTATAGAATGGTGAACAACCGGAATTAAAATGGAACATACAGTTTGGATCCCCCACTTTCCCACTGTTATCATGAATAGCTCATCACCAAAATTTGCTACCTCAAAATGTGCCTACGGTGACTACTAACGACATCTTTGGTCTGTCCTCTGATCTCAGGGTTGCATTTATTTTGGCCAAAATGGTACAGAAAAAGAGCTTTCACTTTTATAAATGATGAAGCTGAGAGCAGTCGATTTTAAAAATAATCAAAACTGTTACCATAGAATAAGTTTAGTTCTTGGGAATAATGGTTCAGTACACTGAGTTTTTAATACTAATAGTAATACTCAGTCCCTATATTTATTTATGTCTTCTTGTTATTCAGTACTTGTGGCACCTTAGAGACTAACAAATTTATTTGAGCATAACCTTTCGTGAGCAACAGCTCACTTCATTGGATGCATCCAATGAAGTGAGCTATAGCTCACGAAAGCTTATGCTCAAATAAATTTGTTAGTCTTTAAGGTGCCACAAGTACTCCTTTCCTTTTTGCGAATACAGACTAACATGGCTGCTACTCTGAAACTTGTTATTGAGTGTTCACTGAAAGTTAATCTATTTAGTTGTTTGAGAGGAAAGAACCTATTTTTCCATAAATATTTAAAAAAATACAATATATTTCAGAAGAGCATCTTTACTATGTAATATATGTTTTTGTACTTTGCCCTCGGCTTTTAACTCCATTTCCTTCATTGTACTCAGCTTTCTATTTTAACATTCACACTTAGAAAACTATTGGGGTCAGTGCAACAAAGACTGCTGTTTTTACAAATGTTGATTAGGCCTCTCTTCTTTATCATCTTACAGGTCTTGTAGAAATTTGCCTCATGCACCCTCTTGATGTAGTGAAAACCAGGTAAGGTTCTGCTTGAACAAGTTTTATTGACACTGGAAAATGTCCAAATTGGGAGCTGTCAGAAAATAAAATGCTAGAACTTGTCCAAGTAAGATAACTTCTCCCTTTAATGGCATTTATGTTTACTTACTGTTTTTTTATAGCACTTGATAGACAGAATTTGAATGGCGTGATGCATTTCTGGTTAGAGGTCATCTGTAGGTGTTAAATACTTTTTATGAAATACAGTCTTCAAATAATAGCAAAAGGAGATCGTATTAAATAAAAGTTAAACATTTAAATTTGCTTACTGTATTCATCATCTCAAGTAATGTTTTTATTTGAAACTAAAGTGCCATATTGCCTTAGAAATATTTTTGAGTCCTGCTGCAATGGGTCATGCTTTCAAAAGTTAGTACGAAAGGATGTTCCCCAAATTAGCACATGAAAATTGGTTATTTCACGTCAACTATATTTTTCCCCCCATTTTCCTGCATTAGCCATACAAATTTGTGTTTTTGTGAGTACAAATGGTGAACCAATTTTGAAAAAAATTGTCCTAAAATTTCTGTTCTATCATATTGTTCATTTAGAAGAAAAAAAATCTGTGGTATTTGATTTCTGGCTATTGGAGCTTGACATCTGAATTCATAATGTAACAAATGTAGACATTACTGGTGCCAACTATTTGTGAAACTGACCGGAGTAAAGCGCTAGCATTGCCAGTTGAAAGGTGAGAATTGAAGAAGGTGCCTGAAGTAGGAAAAAGAGACAGCAGTTCTCTGGGATGCTTAAAGTGATATTGAAAGTTTGTAAAGACATTTTCTGCTTATTTTTTTATAATTACACTAAGGACTCTGGAGAAGGAAGTGATTCCATATTAGGAATTTTCTCTGAACTTTCCTCAGCACAGTATCCACAATTCTTGGTCTCTTCAGTGACATAGCCACTTCCAGTTACTACAATGGTTTTTCTCTTGACTGGATGAGAACATTATGTACATATATAAACTGATGCAACTCTGCTATATAGTGCATTTTTGTGGAGTTCTGCACTTTCTGCTCTACATTTTTTACAAAGGGGACAATGTGACTTTTTAAGATTAGTGAATCTTTGGTTGAACTGGGTTAGCATTCCAGAGGAACATCAAGACAATGCCAGAGGCCCACATCTTGTGGATTTGTGGCTGTGTATCCTTGCTTGATTCTTATGTGTTTTCTTTTTGCTTGACTATGTTTTTAATAAATACGTTGGAGAAGGAAGTTGCTGCCTGAGATTATTTTGAATCTCAGGAAACACGTATGATAATGGTTTTGATTTTTTGTCAGACTATTTTGCAATATGTCTGCTGTATTTAATAATTTTCTATTATTGTACTGTACAATAATAATATGATCATTTATCCACGGAAGGTTTTGGAGAAGGGATGAGATATAAAATTATGTTCTTGTAAAATATAAACAAGCAACATGCTCAGTGGAGTTATTTTCTGCTAAATGTACATTTGAAAATAATTGTGTTTCATTCTGCATTAGGACACCAAAGAAGATCTCAAATCTGAGGAATTCATCTAAATTACTATACATATTAAAAAACAGAAAGATCTGTCTCTCTCTTTCTCTCTTTGTTATTTTATCCCAGTGCATCCCACTTTCTCTTCCAAATGAAATGATATACCCAGTTGGAAGATTATTGCTGTACTTTCCAATAAAAGGAGGCCTAAATAGCCCGTGGTGCATTTGTTAATCTCACAGCAAATCTTTTGTTACCTTTTTCTTTCTTAACTGGATTATCCTTATGGAAGATGCAGCAGTCAGTAGAATAAATGAAGTACTGGGTCCCTATAGTCTCCCTGATGGCAACAACAAACTTACATTAACATCAATAAAAGTTGCTTGTAACCTCTGGGTGGGTAGGGAGTGAGGATACAGCCCCTGGATTCCAATTGCTAAGAACTTCCAGATAGGGCTGCTGTCAAAATACAGAAGGTCAGGTTTTTTTGACTAATAAACCTTGATGATATCACTTGAATGGAAGACTGGCGAGCTGACGGGTATCCTAGTCTGAATGAATAATCACTTTTGCTTTTCCTTCTGCTTAGCCTTGATTGAAGGGAGGTATCATACTTTTTACCCATCAGACTTACCAACGTGTGACACAGAAATGATTTTGTAATACTCATTATTTTTGAGCTAGATATAGTAAAGTGTTTTTCCAACTAGAAAGCTGTAATTTGTGCCTGATTGGTATATGTGTTAGTTCAAACAAATGTACCAATGTCATAACTTCACAATGTTTTATTGTTGGGAAAATGAAAACTTGAGCAACAACTGACAGAAACTGTTTAAGGGATAATTAAGCTAGTTATGGGAATTTTGGGGGGACAAAGGGAAACCTGCTAATGGAAAATTGTTTGGGAGGAGGAGGATTTGGGCCAAATATATAAAGTTAGGCCAAGCTGTAACTGGAGGTCCAAACTTACCAGTGTTTGAGTAGCTTTACGTCCAGTGTTAGAGTTTTGGTCATCTTCACAAACAGGTTTGAAAGGGTTAAGAAAATACCTGCACAAAACTTTAACTTTCCCCACTCCAGATTTTCTAATGGAATCCTGTCAGCATAAAGTTGACATGTAAAAAATGGTGAATTAGGCCCAATAACTTCCAACTCGTGGGCACCACCATGAAATTTCATTATTCTCAGATATACCATCTTAAAAAAATGGTACATCCAAAAACAACATTGCAGCATTAGAAGGCACAGGGATTGTGACTAGAGCTGGGCAAACAATGCAAAAGAAATAAATAAATAAAAATTAAAAATTATGTTAACATTTGCTCAGATTTATAAATGAATTCAATTCACATTCTCTATGCTTGCTCTCTTTTTATTCACTCCCACAAATATTTGTGCAGTTGTGTTTTACTGGCATCAGTGTTCCTGGAAAGCAAATTTCAAAGTTGCAAGTGCAAGTATTCACAGAAATTGTGAACTTTTGATTAGGATGTAAGTATTTAGGGTGTAAGTAGTTGTGTATCATCCTATCAGGGAAAGGAAACCATACCTCTTTCCTTATCAGGGCAATCATAACTGTATGACCCAAGATATTTGCCCAGAGATTAGCAGATTGGTCTAACGGTTGGTTAAAGCCTGATATGCAAAGTGTGGATGAAATTATAGACTCCAGAACTCTGGAGCAATTTCTACAAGGCTGTGTCTGGGTTGGTTAGGAGGCATCAATTCAAAACCCTGGAGGAGAAGGTCAAACTGACAGAGGAGTTTGAGGAAGCAGATTTTCCCTGACAGGTACATTGTCCATTTAATAAACCTGAACTGGGAAAATAAGTTTGGAGAATTGGCAGGGGTGAAGCCTGCAGAGAAGAAAATGGAAAACAGAGGAACTCCTTTGGGGAGATGGGAAATTATCAGCTACCAGTGCGGGAGATAGGCCCCTATACAGACACTGTGCTGTCTGAATTTTGTGGTTGGACTGGAATCTTGGGAGAGTGCCAGAGGAAAAAAGCAACCATCTTGATGAAGATGGGGGAGGAGATGAGAGAGTGGCCAGGTGTCCGTTGGCTAGGAAAGATGTGGTAAAGTCGCTCTGGATCCTACCAGGGAAAGGCTGAGTCTGGAGTGCATCCATGTGGAGAGTAGACTCTACTCAATGGTCAAGATACCCCTAAAGGTCCAGGTTAAGTTGAGATAGAAACAGCTTGGAGTGGTGGTTAGGTTGCCCCATCTGTTGGTATTAGGGATGAACTGGAACTCCTTCCCATTTAGGAACAAAGTAGGCATCTAGGGTCCATGGCAGAAGGGAACTGAGCCACCGAGGAAGATGAAGAAATGGCTTGAAGTAGGGAAACAGAAGAACCCTGGACAGCAGGATACAAGCCAGGGGGTGAAAGAGGGAAATGAATGTTCCCGAGGAGAAAATGGAAAAAGGGAAGAACTGGCCAAGCAGGCATTGGGGGCGGGGGAAGCAAGAAAGGAAGCCCAAAAGTATCAGAGGAGGATGGGCTGTCCACAGAATGTTTGTTGCCATGGTCTTGAGAGGAAGAACCCTGAGATATGTTGGTAGGACTAGGACGGGGTAGGCAATCTATGGCACGCGTGCCAAAGGCGGCACACAAGCTGATTTTCAATGGCACTCACACTGCCTGGGTCCCGGCCACTGGTCCGAGGGGCTCTGCATTTTAATTT
Source organism: Dermochelys coriacea (assembly GCF_009764565.3). Taxonomy (NCBI): domain Eukaryota; kingdom Metazoa; phylum Chordata; order Testudines; family Dermochelyidae; genus Dermochelys; species Dermochelys coriacea. The sequence goes on along the minus strand of NC_050073.1, from coordinate 83,175,296 downwards.
AATTTTAAATGAAGCTTCTTAAATATTTTAAAAACCTTATTTACTTTACATACAACAATAGTTTAGCTATATATTATAGACTTCTAGAAAGAGACCTTCTAAAAATGTTAAAATGTATTATTGGCACACAAAACTTTAAATTAGAGGGAATAAATGAAGACTCGACACACCACTTCTGAGAGGTTGCCGAGCCCTGGACTAGGAGAACAAGAGACCATAGAGAAAGGAGATGAAGGGATTCACCCTGACCCAAAATAAAAAGAGTGAGGAGGAAGAGGAGATTAGATCTTCGAATTGCCTCTGGTATGAAGACCAGTGGACTGAAACTGAATTATGGGGATGTTCCTCCCCTATAAAATATGACTTTTGTGGGTTTAGATGAGATGACCACTCTGGAGGTAAGTGCAGGAAAAGGGCACCTGGTGCCTCCTCTAAAGAAGGGAGGGCACGAGGGAAAAGGAACCGCAGCGTTAGACAGTTGGGGGAGATGTGTGACAGAGGGCTAGAAGCTAACAGGTGAGCCAGCACTCTGATCTCTTCGGCACCAAACAGCTCCCCTGGAGAAGGCTCATTGGGGATATTCAGCTAATTAGCTAGTCAGTCTGGGAGAACTGAGGAACCAATTAGCCATCAGCTGTGGGATATAAAAGAAGACAGAGGAAAGAAGTAAGAGGAAAGGACCCTGGGCTAGCTGAGCCCAGTATGCTCTGAGATCTTGAGAAAGAGAGACCCTCTGTTCTTCCCTGGCCCTGTGGGAAAGAATCACTGAAAATACTTTGTTGTGCAGGGCTGTACTGGTGTTGGTGATGGGAATATAAATAAATTCACACAAAGTTACCATTGAGGGGTTTCTGTGGCATCAGATCAGAGGACAGGGATAGAGGGTGCCATGTTACAGTCACCTCAGTGTAAATGAGAAAATGCCCTTCTGTCTCTTATGTGGTCAAGAGTAGACACAGGCCCGCATCAAAAACCTGAGACTGAAACTCCAGCCCACAAATTTTGGGAAAGTTTTGATCCATTTTGTGACTTAGATTTCATGGCTGACTGTTATCTTTGTAACGAGCTAAACCAACACCCTAGATTCAAAACCCCCTGAGCTTTGGAAAAGTTAAGAGAGGACCAAGTCCAGATATGAACTTTTCTCCTAGCCCCAGTCAGAGACTTTTCTACTGGTGATTCCCTCCCCCTGCCTCTTATTCCAATTTCTGTTGTTTCTGCTCGTATTAGAAGAGTTCAGCTTACTACATGTGTTTCCGATCTCATTCCATCTGTTGTTTTGCAAGAGCTCCTTCCTTTTATATCATTAATTCCTCTTTGATTTCGGGTCTTTTTCATTCAAGTGAGCAGTAGTGGAGCCTGTTCTGAAAAGCCTTGGCTTAGAGTAAAAGATTGATAACAATTGTCATCTGACTTCCATTTCTTTCTAACATACCTGAGTGCATTGTCCTTACCCAATATTACTATCTCTACATGATCATAATTTACTTGGTTCATGTTGACCTGGGTTTAGTTCAGGTTATTTGACCAACCAGCTTTGATTAGGTTCTTAATCAACTTATTTCTGCCAAACCGCAAGGCTTTTCACTAGTATCTTTCTTGATTTATCAGTGAACTTGGATATACTCACTCATGGGATCCTCATGCATGCTGTAGTTGATCTTCTGGTTTTGGCATTCAGGATTCAGCACTTAAATAGTTTGAATGTTTCCTTACAGATTCTTCATGCCAGGTTTTATGTAATAAGAACTTATCTCAAGTTAACAATAATTTTGATGTGGATGTGCTCCAGAGCTCAGTCATTCACGCTTTATAAGAAGGAAAACAATCTGTTAGGAATTAATAAGGGCATATGGACTAATAGTTCCAACTAGATATGCTATTCCAATTTAAATCCTGCCCAGAACTGAAGAACAGTATTGATGTGCACTGTTAAACAGATGCTGCATTTTGCAGTGCTGGGCAAAGTGATTCTTGTTTGTATGCGCAGACATACCATGTATATAGTTTATACAAATACTGGTTTCTCATCTGTTCATGTGATCCTGCGGCATTTGTGATCAAGAAACAGAGGAACTTTACAGTTGCCTTTTTAAAACCAGGGTATTTTTGGTGAAGAGCCCTGTCTCAGGGCACTTCCCTCGCTACCTGGAGAACCTCACTGCCTGGCCAGGTGAGATGGTTTCACAGTTACAAACACACACTGGGCTCCCCAGCCCAGGCTCACACTCTGTGTTCCTCTTGTGCTGCCAGTTGCTTCCTGTTTCATCCCCTTATATTCCCACAATGACCTTGTTAACCCAGTGATTGTCACCCAGGTGCTCACAATCCTCCAACAGAAAGTGTATAATTGCCTTCAGCAATGTCAGCCATTAGAGTGCTTTTGATAGCACCTTGTCACAGGGTCTTGATTCTAGAATTTACTTCCCCTTATTCTGAAAGAGCCTAGATTCGTTGTCCTTCAGTTTACAGTATTGGACCTGTTTTCCCAGGCCTTCCTTGACAGGGCGGGATGAGTGAGTTGGGATGGCTGGGGGAGACTTTTATTTTATTGGTGGCGGGTCCTTATGTGGACAGTGCTCAAATGTAGTGTTTTGTTTTGGAGATTTATTGTTCAGTGTGTGATTTTATAAATAATAGGTGCTTTTCTGAACAACTGAAATAAATCTAGCAAAATAGTCACTTCCTTTTAGAGATAAGGGGCTCACAGGACTCTGCTCTGGGTTTGGCAAATCCTCAGTTGTTGTATTTTGCCATTACAATGGCCAAACAAAAAACACCCTTGGTTTTAGTTTCCTGATTCACCTGTGACTTGCAGCAATGTGAAGTATCTGACAAATATCCCTTGCACTCATCAGACATGCTCAAAATAGAACAATAATCTCCATTTCCCCTTTAAAGGATCCTTCCCATGTTTCTAGGGCTGTCAGGGAAATGCCATAAAATAAATGAAAACTCCAGAATCCTCAATAGATATCTGCGTATTAGAAATATACAGGTGGCCAGTCTCCTTGCACTGACAGGAAGGGAAGCCACTGAGGACAGGAAGCAAGTGAAGGGACCCCCCTTGGGAGAAATGGGGAGAGATGCATTAGCAGGTGGTGAGGTGAGCTTTTTGGGAGGAAGGGAAGCAGATTAAAAGTCTCTCACAGGAGCAAGAGGAAGGGGATTCCTGAGCAAGTGCTAGGACTAAGGGCAAGACATCAGTGATAGTTATTCTTACTTATTTCCTCCCCAGCACAGACCTGGATGTGGAGAAGTCCCCCTGCAGTTCTGGAATCCTGTTGAATCCTAAACCACAGGAAGTGGTCCAGATCTAGTACTCTGAATCAAACCTGGCCATATTTGGATTTGGGGCTCTTGTTTCGGTCTATCTCTGCCACCCTTTTCCCTTTATTTAAAATACCACAAGTGCCAGGTTTTTGCACACTTGGCTCATATCTGGAAGTACTCTTCACTGAAGATGATCCGGGAACAGATTGAAAGCATGCTAAAAGGACACTTTTTCAACAAGTCAGTATTTTTAAAATTCTTTACCTGGCTTACCATTAACAAGACTTTAGATTATGGACACTGGGGAAATTTTAAACATTGAATTTACTCTTCGCAGGTTTATGCTCTTTTTATCTTGCATTTCACCCAGATTGGACAATACAGCTAGAATAGCCCATGTTACTTCCCTTTAAAGCATGTTTTGCTTTCATTCTAATGCAATAGCACAATGCTCTTTGTATGTTTGTGTTTCCAATACTTGCAAAGATCGGGTACCCCTTTTGTATAAACATTTCCTGGCAGCTACAAGGGCAGCATTAGTAATTTGACAGGAGCCTGAGAGTTTCCCTTCTATAATCTGTGTGTGTGTGTATATATATATATATATATATATATATATATATACGAAAGCACACAGGCACGTTTGCTTGCGTTGGTGGGTGTCTTCCTTGATACAGAAGGGAAAATTGGTTGATGTTTGAGTTCACTCTCAGTGGAAAAACCTGCAGTTGATTAGCTCTATCCTCATATTGCAGTTACAAGGAGAGGGCGGCCATGGACTGCATTTTATGATTCCATGGACTGCACATTGTGTACTCCTGGTATATGTTCAAAAAAATCTGTTTTTTTAATTTAATTTCATGAAAATATTTCCTTTCATAATGTAGGCCTACATAGCATCCTCTGCCATGTATGACTGTGACAAAAATGGCCCAACATTGTGGTAGTAGGGGAGAGCCCCATCCTGATTCCAGACATGACAGAATCCCTACATATGGCTCTGAGAGGGCAGATGCAGGAAAGGGAAGGAGCCAGAGAGCAGGTGCTCTCCAAAACATGCTCCTGTGGAGAATGGCAGCATTCCCAGTTAGAAATCTGCCCACGAATAACAGAAATATCTCCACCTCCATACATTTCAGTCTCTGAAGAAGGTTTTGATGCAGCTGCAGGCAGGGATCATCTGGGAGTGATGCTACCAAGGAAGAAAGGGAAAGGATGAAGTGTGGAGCCATGTGGATACTTGGACACTCCTTTCTGTAGTGTCTCAAGGTTCAGACAGATCGCAGGAAATCCATGGGTTGGTAAACCCATGGCAACCCCATGCTTGCACTGGTACAAAGTATCTTCCTTGATTCAGAAGGGGAAGTTGCTCTGAGTGACCCTAAACCTCCAACTGCCAGAAGCTGGGACTGAACTACAGGGGATGGATCACTTGAAAATTGCTCTGTTCTATTCATTTCCTCTGAAGTATCTGGCACCGACCACTGTCAGAAGACAGAATAGTGGGCTAGATGGACCATTGATCTGATCCAATATGGCCGTTCTTATGGGAAACCACCTCGAGGGTTGAGACGGGTGTTCAGTTTCTATAGTCTGTTTAGTCCTTGGCCTCTCTACTACAACTGATAACAGGTATGGCAGTTATAGTGGGAGTTCTAGAGTATCACCATTCCACTAGGAAATATATCGAGACCACCAAACTAATTTAAAGTAGAAAACACAATAGCTGGCAGATTGTATATCAGTTTTTGATCACTGTCTACCTGAGATAGGTTTTAACCAGTGAATTAGCTATGATCAAGCTCTATATCCCATTACAAATCCCCTGAGCCATTTATCTTTCAGTTCAAGATTTTTAAAAAAATATATTTGGTTAGCAGTATCTTATTTATTTGTAATTGTTCATTTGATTTGTGTATAGCACTTTGATCCAGGTAAGTAGTTCTCTCTCTAGATTTTTAAAAAAATATATTTGGTTAGCAGTATCTTATTTATTTGTAATTGTTCATTTGATTTGTGTATAGCACTTTGATCCAGGTAAGTAGTTCTCTCTCACATAACATATGATGACAGTGTCATTAATAAAAAGAAAAGGAGTACTTGTGGCACCTTAGAGACTAACAAATTTATTAGAGCATAAGCTTTCGTGAGCTACAGCTCACTTCATCGGATGCATCCGATGAAGTGAGCTGTAGCTCACGAAAGCTTATGCTCTAATAAATTTGTTAGTCTCTAAGGTGCCACAAGTACTCCTTTTCTTTTTGCGAATACAGACTAACACGGCTGCTACTCTGAAAAGTGTCATTAATGACCTTTACAGAGATGAATTCTTGCTGGTATTGAGTCACTAAGCAATGCAGGTATGATACAAGTGTTTGTCCTCTGACAGAGAATGTGATCATGGAGGAAAAGAGAGGAATGGGAGTCTGGTCAGAAGGGATGAGATTGAGCAGCTAGGTTGGTTCATAGAGTCAAATTCAAAAGTGATATGTAGGGTTGTATACATTATATCCCATTTGACTCATTTAGACTCCTTCAGACCTGATGATGCCTATTCTATCCCTGTGTAATGGGGTCCAAACTGGTGTAACTTACACACCAAGGAACTGGAAGAAGGTGTAGATAGAAGTGGTGTCAATTTCTTTAATTTACACCATTGTCTAACTCCCTGTTGTGTAAATTACACCAATTTAGACCCCCCCTTACTCCATGGCAGAATTGATGTCATTAGGTTTGAGGGAGCCTGAATGTAATGGAATCCAATGTAGACCACCTTATATATCCTTTCTGAATTTGACTCATAGATTCTAGAGCTGGGAGATGCCTATTAGATTGTCATGTTCATCCATCTGCTAGCACAGGATTGTTGTCAATTGTACAACTATTAGTGTTTTATCCAGTCAAGTTTTAAATGTGCCAAGTGACAGAGCTCCCACCATGTCCCTCAGGAGGCTATTATACAGTCTAATACATTTCTGCTAGAAAGCTTTTTCCTAATATTTGGGCTGAACTTTCCATAACATAATTTCATCCCATTACTGCTAGTTATTCCCCTTTTACTATGCTACATCACTCTTCTCCCACCTTTGTGTTGACATCCTCCCGATATATGTAGACTATTAGCATGAGCCCATTTTCTTTCACCCAAGCCCATATGAAAGCGAGCTGATCAGACAAACAGGCTTACTAAAAAATCCTCTCTGCATGTAAATCTTCTATTTAAAATATAAGTATTTAAAAGGAACCCATGGGGATAGTTATAAATGAGAGGAAGGCAGAAAGCACAGGGCTAGGTGCTGGGAAAGGACACGGGATTATATTAACAAGAAAAATATATGTTTAAATTAAGTATTTAAAATGGGAATTGGGGAGTGGAAATGAGCAGATGTTGATGTAGAATAGCAGGCTGGAGACAACGGAACAGGGAATGGTTTTTAAAATGTATCCTATTTTTTTAAAGGAATACTTAAAATTAGAATTTAGCAGCTGGGAAAGGTTACATGGGCCATGGGTTGGAGACATCTATGCCATACATATGATTTAAAAAAAAAACAATTTAACAGAGCAGATGGGTGGGTTATTAACAGATGTTAATGATTTGTCAGTGGTATGAAACATTAAGATCACATTCAGGGTAGACCATGGTCATGCCTGATTTCTAACTCAGGGACAAAAATTTAGGGTTAGACCACTGTCATGCCTGATTTCTAACTATGGATGGAACATGCCTGAAATAAAGCAAGCAAGGAGCCACTTTATTTTTTTTAATAGCAAAAAACTCTATTTATTTTTATTGGTGTTTGGTCATGTGGCAATACTACTGAGATAATTTAAGGATAGAATACCACTACTTAACAATTTCATGTACAATAAACAGAAGGGCAATTATTGACCGCTTTACAATAGTATTGTTTTTAACTATTTGGTGAGCTGCCTTTTGGAAGCTACTTGTCCAAAAGAAGAAAGCTGTTGGAAGCACAATATAATCGTAGTGAGGCCAATAATTCTTTCAAAGTAGTTGGCCATTAATATTGTGTTTAAATACTGTATATCCCTAAAAAATAACTACATTTGATCAATGGGTTCCAAATAAATCTATAAATAAATAGAGATAATATCTTACTTGAGGAACTATGCTTTGTGTGTTTTTACTAGCAGATGTATCAGTGTGTATTCTAGGTCTAGAGGGGTTTTTGAGAAACAAGAGTCTTCATGGAAATAAAAATACCATATCCAAAATAATCTTGGCAAGACAGAGTTCACTTTTTTTATTTATTTCTCAAGAGGTTGCAAAATATTTCTAATGAAATATCTGCAAGTTTTTAACCTCTGTAATATGTTGTAGTAAGCTGATGGCTCTCTGGTTAAAAGCCCAGTGGGCTAGACTGTGCTTATAACAACCTATGCTGAGCAAGGGGCAATGTGTAGCTGTTCTACCTCAAGAGCACCCTAAGCAGGGAATTATGTCTCTCTGAAGTACAATTCCTCCCTTCATAATGAACAGCTAGTCCATATCTGTATCAAATTACTTACACTAGCCAAGGCTCGGACATTCTTCACCCTTCTCTGCCCATTCCCTGTGCACCTGTGCTGGGGGTGAAATAATAGATGAGCATCCCCTGCTGACTTTCTGCTATACCCTGCAGTGGAAGTGTTGCGGGAGGAGGGTGTCCTACTCCACGCTATATCCTTGCCACATATGCGGGGCCACGATCTGACCCAATATTTGTCATTGAGAAGAGTGAGAAACCTTTTAAATTGCTACTTCTTGTAATAACGATCTAGCATCTACACAAATCTCATTCCATGTAGTGGCTTAATCCACGCTGCTTTCTCCCAGGAGCTGATTCAAGTACTTCGTGGGTAAAGCAACATGTCTTATTTTATTGTTTTTTAGAGAAAAACACTGCGATTCAGGCTGTGCTGTTCATCTGCACGGCATGAAGACCAGGACTTTTCCACATGGGTTAAGACCTCTGTAACATTCTTTTGCTTGCAAATCTTCATTTTACAACCTGTGCTTTGGCCATGTGCCTTTCCTGGCTGGTACAGGCTAGCAGACAAGTACAACATCCTTGGATGGAGGAGAATGTTTAAGGAGGGCAGAGTGCCAACCACTCTTAAAGAAGCATGTATGTGCTCCAGAAACCATCATTTGACACTGGCAATCTGGCCAATTATCAACCTGGATCTAATCTGCAAAGGCAAAAGGGGGATTGTAACTCTTTCTTGCTTATTTATGTTGAATGTAGACAGTAGAAATGCTTTCTCTGAAAATGAAATTTTATATTTTCAATGTTTCTTACATTAGAAATCCTGGTCTTTTCAGCCTTGAAAGCAATGTGGACCTGTAGAGAACTGGCAAGATTATCATCTCAGCTGTTCACTAAGTGAAAACGGATTAATTGAGTTAGAAATTAGGTTACACCCAGATTGTTTAAAACTCTTCACTTTTGTTTGGTTTTTATCAATGCCTATGTTACTCAAAAGCCTGAGGAATACTTGCGGGGGAAAGATCGCTATTGTTAAGATTCAACACTTCCCTTCCTTCAGTTAACAACTGAAAAAGATGACAAGATGCATCTCTGAGAATCCCAATGAGGCTACTAGCAGAACCAAGAAAGATCAGACTACATATTCCTGAGATTACTAAATTAAAAAACAAGTAGGAAGGAAAGAAAGGTTGAAAATACACTTTTCAACTCTTTCTTATAAATCATAAAGAAGCAAAAAAGGGTGAAACCTAGTTTTCCTTTCCTTTGCAATTCCCCGGTAAGTGAATCAGTGCACACAAATGCCTGTATGGCACGTATCTCACTCTACCTCTGATTTGATTAAATAAGGACTCTAGTTTACATAACCGACAATTTCTGTATCCTGCCTGATTGCCAATATTTCACAGCATTATACCTGCTGTTATTAAAACACATCTTGAAAACATTGAAGTAATTCACTTGGACAAAAGTGTTCTTTCTCTAAGGACATTGTTTGAGTTCCATCCCCATTGCTTAAAGATGAGTAGCAAATAATTCCAGAATGTCAGTTGTGCTGGAAGGCTTTCTTAGCTTGGTCATGGGAAGGTGCATTGTCTCCTAAAGGAACACCAAGATGTCATCGTGTATTTCCTTTTTCCCCTTGCCCCCTTTCGTCATTTTTTATTGCAACGCTGCTTTAGTGTCTAAACCGTTTGCTGACATACCAAAAAACTGGAGCAGCTTGCAGTGTCTTAGTTCTACTCATAATGGCAGCCTGTAGCATGCAGGACAGTGTGTGGCACATGTCTCATGGATTCTAGGTATATACAGTATTGTAATGTAGCTAGAGACGGACCCTGATTTAGCAAAGCATTTAAGCTCATGAGTAAATACATCCCTATTCAACAAAGCACTTAAGCACATGCTTAGTTAAATATTGTAAACCTTAAAGCTGTACTTAAATAATTTGCTGAACTAGAAAACAAAAGAGAATAAGACTCTCTTCAGTTGCCTGCTAATAAAATAAACAGAATTGCACCATGTTACTTCCTATTCATATCATATGAAGTTATCACATATTGCAAGGGGCCATTGATTTAGCTGTGAAACATGTAGCTACTTAAGTGGAAAATAGGCCATATCCAGGCAACCTGCCATTCATGCCCAGAAAATACAAATGGACACACGAGATAAGTACGCGCCTAAACATAAAAAACAAGCTCTTAGTAGTAGGAAGGGAAAAATATGGGTGAATAATCTTCGTACAAGTGATTGTAGTGAGAATGATGATGAAAGCTGTGTTGCCACCTGAATAACCTTAAAAGTATAACGACAGCAGGCACAGGGAAAAGAGATAATCTCACCAGAGCAACAGAAGTAAAAGCTAACAGTTGTTAGAGTTCAGTGTGGTAAACAGGCTAAGTTCACCTTGCCTGGCAGAGCATGGCTCAAAAAAGAAACAAATATTTTGCAAGAGATCTAAGTCATTCGTTGAATGACCAGCTGCTGTTGCAAGATATTAGTAACCATTAGTGAAAGCCTGGACACTATTTTGTTGAGCCATTCACCATAGTTTAGAGATTAATTAGAATATATTAATGATACTACATGCAGAATGTTATCTATATGCTTTGCAACCTTTGAAGAAATGTATACATTGGGAATGCTAGATGTGTTAAAGATAGAGGGCCCGATTCTTTGTCCTGTTACCACTCTTTTATGCCATGCTGGAAGCACAAAGGGCCCAAAAATGAAGGAGATTTAGCCCCTGGAGAATTTCCCCCTCTGAGGGGAAATCCCAGAGTGATATGGAGACGGTTTAATGGCTCGACATCTCCTTCCCCTCACAGGATTTGACATGGGGCAGGGGACTGCTGTGGGGAAGAGTCCATGGAGAAACATCTCTACTCTGACTAGTCCTGGCAACCAAAACAGCCCTTTGTGACTAGGTTCAAGCTGGGCCCCTGGCCAGCCCAAGAATGCTGAATTGCCACAGCATCTTAAAAGTATGGCTTGGCTATAATGCAGAATCACCTGGACAGTCAAATCATGAAGCTGGTAAACTGCAACCCCATTTAGCCAATAGTCCCAGGAGAGGTCAGATGCCTTCAATTAAGCATTTCTTGGAGCACAGCCTCTTGAAAGCTGCCTTATCTGAAAAACAGGCCAGCTTTCTTATCTTGGGTACAATACAAACCAGAGAGACGTAAACAAGCTTTGGTTAACAAGAGTTTTGATGAGCCATGCTTCAAGTAAACAGGGATAGTAGTATACAACAGTGAAACGTTCGTTGAAATTAGGACACCAACTATTGAAACTTCCATAATAATGTTCATGGGGTTCAAAACAATAGCATTAACATTAGGGAAGTATACGTCAAATTACAGAAATAATGAGAGAGACCAGGTTGGTGAGGTAATATCTTCTAGTGGACACTTCTGTTGGTGAAAGAGAACTTTGTGAAGCTTATCTCTTTCACCAACCCCAAGGGGTCTAATAAAAGATATTACCTCACATCTTGGGACCAACATAGCTACACTGACACTGCAAACAAGCAGAAAGAATGATACTTACCATCTATTAAGCACTTCACATATTCAGAGGGCCATGCAAACAATATTTACAACACTCCTCCAAGAGCGGTAAATGTTATCCCCATTTAACAAATGGGGAAAAGTGAGGCAGAATGGTGACATGATTTGCCCACAGCCTGCAGTGGCAGAGCCAGGAGTGGAGCTATCTCAATCTCGTACTCAAGTGTCCAGACCAGCATGCCTGGCTGGGTAAGGTAGGGGTGCTAAAAATGTTTTCCACCCTGGGCAGCAATACACTGAAGGCTGGCCTTGCAGACCAGATAGCCTCCCATACAGTACTGAGAGATCAACTTTACTTGAGGAATCTTCTTAAAATCCATATTGTCCATATAACAGTTCCAGTAAATTGAAACAGGTAACTTTCTTAAAAGACTGTAGGCTAAATTCATGCCTGTTCAGGAAGCCAGCATAACAGTATGCAGCCCCACTGAAATCTCTCTTAAACCCCATTCCAAATCAGTTTAAATGGAATTTTAATAGTGCATAGGCCTTATGCTAGCCCTCTGCATACAGGTGAATATCACCTCATGTGGAGAAATTCATTTTTAATAAATGTCACCATTTATATTCAGTGAAACCTTCCTCTGAAAATGAAGCTGTTTTTTCTTAGAAAAACTTCAAACAGAACTGCAATTTGCACATTACAATCTAGAGCTTTCATTTTGCTTTGCTACAAACAAAGTTTCACAGTCTCAGAGTTCTCTATGAGAAAACTCCACTAATAATGCATGTGGGTATGTCTTCACTGCAGAATTAATGCAAGCTCTTACTTGGTGTTGCCCTTAACCCAGCTACCTTCCACACACAAAACCTTGGCTCCAGGTTTGGTGGTGGATATCAAGGTACAATTCAAACACATACAAATTGTATACATTGTGTCCTGCTGTCTATTTAGGGTATGTGTACTTGGCAAAGAAAAACTCAGGGCACCCAGTGGCAGATTAGCCACTGGGCCAACAGGGCCCATGTCAGGGGGTCCCCAGAAAAATGGGTGTGTCCCGACCCGCTCTGCCCACCCAGCACTCCTGCTGGGGAGCAGGGTCGGGGTGCAAGGACTTGCCCCACTCTGCCCGCCTACCCCTCGCTCCTGCTGGAGAATGGGGGGATGCCCCCATACCCCGACCCCACTCCCCTGCAGGAATGCTGGAGGGGCTCCCACTTGCTCTAGCCCAGGGCCACACAACCCCCTAATTTGCCTCTGATGGCACTAACTCTCAGAGCCCAGGTCAATTGACTCAGGCTCATGGGACTTGGGCTATGGTTCTAAAAAATAGCAGTGTAGATGTTTGGGCTCAAGCTGGAACCAAGGCTCTAAAATCTGTGAGGTGGGAGGGTCTCAGAACCCGGGCTTCAGCCTGTGTGGGAATGTGCCTCCTATTTTTAGTTCCACACTTTGAGCTCCATGAGTCTAAGTCAGTTGACCAGGGCTCTGAGACTTGGTGCTGCATGTGTTTCTTTGCTATGTGGGCATACTCTTGGAGGCCTAATTTAGAATACATATTTTCACTGTAATTATATTTTATTTCCTTGGAAACTTCATAGATAAACAGATGCTTGTTGCATTATAATTGTTAGTATCTTGACAAACCATATTCTCTTCTTAAATGAACGTGATATAAGATTATGTATTTTTGGATTTAGACACTGAATTATACACAGGCTAAATTAAATATATTAATTTATAGTATGTTTTGCTTTTATGTATATTTATTTTCTATATATTTTCTATATTGACACCTTATAACACTTGTATGCTGAATGAGTAGGGTAGACGTATATGGTAGTGGTGAATTTAATTGCACATTCTGTTAAAAATAATAAAGTAATGCAAAAGAATTGCATTGACATTTTAATATGCTGTCACTTTAAGATACCACATGAAGTGTGAACAGAGCACAGGCACTTTAAACAGGTGTGTCTAATTGTTAGTTTGTTCCTTAAGATTAGCCATCATGTAATGTTTGATGAAACATGTAGATCCGGGGAAGGTGTTTGGATACCGCAACATGCTAACTAGGTTTTCCTTTGCCTGCTGGTAAAAACAAATTGGGCTGTGTAATTGATTTTTTTTGTAAGTAAGGCTTTTATGTTTGCTTTGAATTCAGACTCCATCTTTTTCTTGTTATATTTTGTCCCTTAGGAGGATTTGCACCATTGGCTTCTAGAAAAAAAAGAATTTAGTATATTCATTTATATAGTGAATAACACATTTCTATTACTTTCAGATTTTGCCAGTCTATTACTGCAAAAGTAATCTGGTAAATGAAAGAAAGTCATATCAGATTCATTAAAAATGTGTGATACTACTCTGAAACCTGTTTTAATTAAATCTTCCAAATTCTTAATATGTTTGGGAGGGTTCCAGAATGTCTTGTTTGTATGGGATTTGAAAAAGCCTCTTAAAGGAAATAGATCCATTCAGGGGAAAAGGTCTATTGGACAAACTGTATTTATAAAGAAAGCATTGGCAGGAAAGCAAACATCAAACATATAGAGTTCTTTCAAATGCTTTGTGGATTTATTACTAAATCTCAAAAAAAGCTTCCACATCACCTACATTAAAACAAAAAAGCATTATGAAAGTGGGTAGTGAAAATTAGAAAACCTTAAACCTTTTGCATCAAAATGAGTAAGGAACATGTTTTACCTGTTGGTCCGTGTGTTCAGTTAACAAGGTTTGATTATAAAACACTTAGTTTGTCTCTGTGCCAAAGGGGAAAAATATGTAACATGTTCTTCAAAGTTACATGCTCAAGATTTAGTGAACACTTCAAGATTAAATGTTTCATTAATTTCTTAAATACATTTAGGCTGACTGCAGAAAATTATGGAAGTCAATATATTAGTTAAGCCATAGTTAAGGTAAAGGAATTCTGATCAATTTGCTAAGAATTGCCTCCAGCTTGTTTTGGTTTCTGCCCTTTTGTTAAACAGAATCTGACCGTAGTTTGCTCTATTCATCCTTCTTTCCGATGGTCACTGAAATAAATTGTGATTGGCCCACAAGCAGTCATGTGCCGCTTGACTACCGATCATATGTTTGTTGCTTGATAGGTAGTAAAAATTAAGGGAGGATAGATGGTCTCATACTTAAGGCACTGATGTGGGACTGAAGAGACCTAGGTTCACTTTCCACTTCTGTTACAGATTTGCTAGGTGACCTTGGACAAATAACATATCCTCTCAGTTCCCCATCTATAAAATAGAAATAATATTACTTCCTTTCCCCTGTCTTTTGCATACTTTGATTCTTCCTTTTGAATTTAATTTCTGACATGGAAAATATTTACTTAAATTTCCTTTCTACAAAGAAGTAACAAAAGAAAACTCCTCCCACAATAAGCAGAGGGAGACTGCCCCGCTGCTGTTACATGAACCAGTTTTGTGGTGGGTCCTAGGTGTCAGGAGGAATGGTGTTCATGCTTTTGCACCGTGATCTAGAAAATTTGACCAGAATCCTGGGGTTAGTACCTCTGTACTTGTGAAAAGTGCCTCCCCAACCCTTCAGCACTATGCTGGGGCATTGGTTCAGTCACTGATGGCTTTCAATCACTTTTTTGTCAATGCCCAGCATGCTGCTGGTAGGGAAGAGTAAAGAGGATGTTGTGCTGATGGCAGACTGGCAACATCTTTCAGATGAGACATAAAAACCCACGTCATGGCCGCATGTGGTCAGTAAAGAGACAAAGATCATTGCTCTGGTCACATATTAATTTGGGTAACATTCTATTCTGTGTTCCTATATTCTGCCTGGAATTTCAGCTGTATAAACTATTGGTCACACTTTGAATTAAGGTTAAATTGTTATAGAATCCAACAGGTCAATCCGTTTTTTTTATCATGGTTTATAATCAGCTATAATAATGGCTTATAATCAGTTATACCGCCTTTGAGTGATGTGTCTTTAATCCTCTATAACACATACTACTGTGGTCTGTAATACAGTTATAACTGTTAATTATTTGTTAGCCCTTTATAAATTATTAATGAATGTAACCTTAATATAAAATCTGACCAAGTCATTTGTCTTTCCTTCCTGTCCTAAACTTTTATGTAATGCTGCTGCGCACTGTTAAATGGCTATTTTGCAAAGCATTTTTGGAATCTTTGGGATAAAAGATACTTAGACGGTCCAAAATCAGCATTGCAGAATAGACGCAGCTCACAAGAGATTTTGGTAAATGTTCTTTCCTGTGGTTTGCATGTGCTGCTAGTGACTCAGATAAAAATATCAATGTTTTGAGTCACTCTTTCTCGTACAGCTAGCAAAACTTAACTCAAGCCAAAGGAATAAGTAGTTTAAACAAAGACCAACCAAGTTATAGGCAAGACTCCTACATGAGCTGGCTAATGTTCTAAGATACTTTCCTTTTGAGATGAGACCAGTCTAAATGTATTATCAGGGCAACCAGACCTGCTAGATAAGTCAGTCCTAAACACAGCTTCCCTTTCCCCCAGCCACGTTGAGGGAGGAATAATTTTTACCCACACCAGTCTACAGAAGTTGTGTTTTCAGAATCCCACTGGACCCTGCTAGTTTCTTGACTGAAAGGCAAACCCAATCTTCCCAGAGTCCCTGAATGCAGTATTCGGCTTTTTCAACCATAAGTAGAAGCCTGAACATATCCCTGCATTCACACAGCTGACAGGAGTGTTCTCACAAAGAAGAAATTTGGATGGGATGATTCTGGCATCCTCCTGCTGCCCAAAGTTTCTCCTGCTAACCCCCCGAAATCCCATGCACACATTACAGGTGCTGTCTAAATGTAAGATTGATATTAAATACTCGGAAACTGAACTGGAGTGGAACCCAATGTATATGACAGCTAATGCCCCATCATAAAAGTTGACCCAATAGCATCCTTTTAACTCCTTCTTTTAATTCTCCCAGCTTGCTTAAATCCAAGCAGTTAACATTATTATCTTTTGGGTGACTATAAATCAAAATCCTGATTGTTATATCACTGCTTTTCTATTTTAACATCCTCTGCTCTGGGCTGCCAGTAAGCCAAGACTTTCAGCTAGTGGAAAATGTAGCAGCATGTTTGCTCTTGCTCCCTTGAACCTGGTCTTTATTCTTATGTGATGAGTGCTGTCACAGGTTCAGGGTAACTGCACCTGTATTCCCTCTCCAGGGTCCCTCAAGGGCACTCATTTAAGGTTTCAAGCTTCTAGTTTTCACCTTCCTTGGACAGAGACCCACATATCTCTTCCTCCTGACTGGGGTTTTAAGGGCACAGCCCCCTGCCATCCACTGTGATAGCCCCAGCAAACCAGTCTGCCTGAAGGCAGCCCCTGTACATTGCTTTCTTTCAGAGGACAATGACAGGGTTTTTACCAGTGACCAAACAGCTCTTCCAGGCAAGCACATTTATTTAGAAGGCAAAAGCATTACAGAGTCAACATATTAAAAAAACAAAGTTTAAGCCCTATACTAAACATACCAGAAATCACCAGTTTTCCACATGGAGAATCAGACAGGCCAGTGTCACTTCCAACCTTTTAGCAAGGGTTGGGACCTCCCATTGCACAGAGAGACATACATTTGTTGATCAAAATGAAGGCCACGAGTCAGTGAAAGCTCATTCTTTTATACCAAAAGCCCTTTCATTGTTTCCTAGTCTCTGGAAAGCCCAGCTTGAACCAGTATATGCAAACCACCCCTGGGAGGAACTTCTCTGAAGTTGTTTAATCTTAGTGACTCACTTTAATCACCCCCCAGTGATTTTAGTTCCTGGAGGAATTGTGGTGACCCTTCCCATGCAGTAGAACACAGTCATACATAAACCATTCATAAATTTAATACAATGGTTGCAATATCTGTCATTGGGGCTATTGTGGCTTCACCAGAATTGAACAAGCGACCTCCAGAGGTAAGTCTAAGGCCATGTCTACATGACAAACTTCAGTCGACACACGTTATGTTGTCTTGCAGCCACCAAAGTTTGCATATTGCTCAGGTGCAGGCATATCTGTCTGCGAGCATCAGTGCTGCAAGTATTCAGCAGAAGTACTTGCATCAATGTAGACTGCATTGAACCATGAATAGGTATCCCATTGTGCCATGCGCCACTGTCCAGTGCAATGCTTTTGGGACACTTTCACAGTGTTTTGTGGGATCATAATGATTTGCCTAGGGATTTCTGGGAGCTAGGCGTCAATTTCCCTGGATGCATCCCATTATAAATTCCACATCCCATAATTTTCACACCTTTTTTTGAAATCTCACAAACACACAAGATGCTTTTTGGTCTCTGACATCTCTGACAAAAGCATGGAGCCCACAGAGCTCAGCACTATTCTCGTGAACATTGCAAATACAAGACATGTGATTCTCCTATAATTGCACATCTTCAGGAAGTTCCACAACAGCTGTGATCACAATGAGGAAAATGAAGATATCTACTGGGAGAGTTTGTTGATGGACATATGGAGAAAAATATTCCAGGGTGCTGGGGGCATTCATGGAGCAGCTTCAGACAGTGAAGCACCACATGAAAAATAAGCAGTGACTGGAGGGTATGCACTGTAATGCAGGTTTGGGACAACAAGCAGGGGCTACAGAAATTTTGACTGTGAAAGGCCATATTCCTGGATCTGTGTGCCATACTTGCTCCAGCCCTCCTTCACAGAGTCGCCAACGTGAGAGCTGCACTGACAGTTGAGAATAGTGTGTGGTGATTATGCTTTGGAAGCTGGCAATGGGAGATTGCTACCCGTCAGTGGAAATCATTTTGGGAAATCAATGGTGGAGGCTGTTGTCATGCAAGTAGGTAGGGCTATTAATCGTCTCCTGCTAAGCAGAACTGTGATTTTTGACAATGTGCAAGAAATAATGACGGATTTGCAACAATGGGTTCCCAAACTGCAGTGGGGCAACAGATAGCATGCATATCCCTGTTTTGGCACCAGCCCACCATGCTACTGAGTACATCACAGAAAGGATAGTTTTCCATTGTTATGGAAGCACTTGTTGATCACCAGAGATGCTTCACTGATATCAGTGTGGTTTGGTCAGGGAAGGTGCATGATGCTTGCATCTTTGAGAACACAGGTCTGTCCAGAAAGCTGCATGCAGGGATGTTCTTTCCCAAGCAATGAAAGGTTCAACTACCACATCCCAACAGCTACAGCTACAAGGTTTCAGAGTAGCAGCCGTGTTAGTCTGTATTCGCAAAAAGAAAAGGAGTACTTGTGGCACCTTAGAGACTAAGTTTCAGAGTAGCAGCCGTGTTAGTCTGTATTCGCAAAAAGAAAAGGAGTACCCGTGGCACCTTAGAGACTAACAAATTTATTAGAGCATAAGCTTTCGTGAGCTACAGCTCACTTCATCGGATGCATTTGGTGGAAAAAACAGAGGAGAGATTTATATACACACACACAGAGAACATGAAACAATGGGTTTATCATACACACTGTAAGGAGAGTGATCACTTAAGATAAGCCATCACCAGCAGCAGGGGGGGGGAAAGGAGGAAAACCTTTCATGGTGACAAGCAAGGTAGGCTAATTCCAGCAGTTAACAAGAATATCAGAGGAACAGTGGGGGGGGGGGAGGGAGAAATATCATGGGGAAATAGTTTTACTTTGTGTAATGACTCATCCATTCCCAGTCTCTATTCAAGCCTAAGTTAATTGTATCCAGTTTGCAAATTAATTCCAATTCAGCAGTCTCTCGTTGGAGTCTGTTTTTGAAGCTTTTTTGTTGAAGTATAGCCACTCTTAGGTCTGTGATCGAGTGACCAGAGAGATTGAAGTGTTCTCCAACTGGTTTTTGAATGTTATAATTCTTGACATCTGATTTGTGTCCATTCATTCTTTTACGTAGAGACTGTCCAGTTTGGCCAATGTACATGGCAGAGGGGCATTGCTGGCACATGATGGCATATATCACATTGGTAGATGCGCAGGTGAACGAGCCTCTGATAGTGTGGCTGATGTGATTAGGCCCTATGATGGTATCCCCTGAATAGATATGTGGACAGAGTTGGCAACGGGCTTTGTTGCAAGGATAGGTTCCTGGGTTAGTGGTTCTGTTGTGTGGTGTGTGGTTGCTGGTGAGTATTTGCTTCAGATTGGGGGGCTGTCTGTAAGCAAGGACTGGTCTGTCTCTCAAGATCTGTGAGAGTGATGGGTCGTCCTTCAGGATAGGTTGTAGATCCTTGATGATGCGTTGGAGAGGTTTTAGTTGGGGGCTGAAGGTGATGGCTAGTGGCGTTCTGTTGTTTTCTTTGTTGGGCCTGTCCTGTAGTAAGTGACTTCTGGGTACTCTTCTGGCTCGGGTACTCCTTTTCTTAGAGACTAACAAATTTATTAGAGCATAAGCTTTCGTGAGCTACAGCTCACTTCATCGGATGCATTTGGTGGAAAAAACAGAGGAGAGATTTATATACACACACACAGAGAACATGAAACAATGGGTTTATCATACACACTGTAAGGAGAGTGATCACTTAAGATAAGCCATCACCAACAGCAGGGGGGGGAAAGGAGGAAAACCTTTCATGGTGACAAGCAGGTAGGGCTAATTCCAGCAGTTAACAAGAATATCAGAGGAACAGTGGGGGGTGGGGTGGGAGGGAGAAATACCATGGGGAAATAGTTTTACTTTGTGTAATGACTCATCCATTCCCAGTCTCTATTCAAGCCTAAGTTAATTGTATCCAGTTTGCAAATTAATTCCAATTCAGCAGTCTCTCGTTGGAGTCTGTTTTTGAAGCTTTTTTGTTGAAGTATAGCCACTCTTAGGTCTGTGATCGAGTGACCAGAGAGATTGAAGTGTTCTCCAACTGGTTTTTGAATGTTATAATTCTTGACGTCTGACTTGTGTCCATTCATTCTTTTACGTAGAGACTGTCCAGTTTGGCCAATGTACATGGCAGAGGGGCATTGCTGGCACATGATGGCATATATCACATTGGTAGATGCGCAGGTGAACGAGCCTCTGATAGTGTGGCTGATGTGATTAGGCCCTATGATGGTATCCCCTGAATAGATATGTGGACAGAGTTGGCAACGGGCGTACTTCATAATATATGTGCGGCAAAGAGGGAAAAGCTGCCACCAGTGAGGAGGAGTGAGGTGGAGTAGCTGTCTGCTGATTCTGAACAGCCAGATAACAGGGCTATTACAAGAGCCAATATGGAGCTATGTTTTTGATGGAGACATTAAAGGTTTATTTTCCCAGTCAGCCACAGTAGTGTTCTGTCTTGAAATAATGTCTCTCTTGTGTAATTTACATTATGATTTTGTTTTGCTGCTGGTATCTATTCCATTGTGCCTGCTGCAAATTATAAATACTGCTGGACCTGGGGCATTGCCTACTGCTGTGAATTGTTGGTGCTGGCTGTACGTTTATAAATATGGCTGGGTGTTTTTCCAAGGCCATGCATTCTGTAGTGCTTCGTGGGTATTTATAAGTACTATTCGATTTCTTGATGTCCGCTGTGCATTCTGTAACATTTGTTGTGAACGAATCAAGATACTTTGCTTCTCCAAAAACAGAAGTTGATTGAGTACAAAAATTTAGAGCAAAATCACAATGCTGACAAACACGTACAAAACTTCTACTATAACTTAACAGGGTTCCTATTACAAAGGAAGTAAGCATTTATATCCATTCATGTAAACAAAAAGGTAGTTTTCCGTCATTTGTTGTGGGTACTCATACACTAATGGGTGGTTTTCACAGGTCAGCAATGTAAAGCTGTGGTTTTTCCTGGCTGTCTCCCAGAATGGAGCAGTAGGGGAAGTATGTGGTCTATGATCCCCTATGGTATTTGGGGACAGGGGAGATAAGGAGCAGCGACCATGGAGTTCTACAGTGAGTGCAAGGGCTGAGTCCAGGATGTTTGGATCTGTAGGTCATCCAGGGTCTTCAGCATTAGAGGTTGCTCCTTAGGAAACTAAGTGGGTGTGTCTACACGGTTCTGTGGGACCTGCACTTTTGCATGCAGTGTTTCCAAGCTGTTTGAGTGTCCACACTCGTTGTAACCTGGATTTATAGCAGCTGGACCTGAGTCTCACAATGATGCCAACATGTCAATACTGCACTACACAGACCTTCTGACTCAGGTCTGTAGGTTGAGCTGTGTCCACACTGCAAAATGATAGGGCTTGGATCTGAGTCTCAGTGGGACTCAGGTTCAGACCCACTGCCCCCAGGTGGGTCCTAGGACTTAGGTTCTGAGTGCTGCTAACCCAAGTCAGACAGATTTGTGTGTGGACGATAGGGGGTTGAGCTCAAACATGAGTACGAACCCCAGTTTACAATGCAGTGTAGACATTTCCCACTCCTTCTCCTGATGGGATTCCCAGGCCTTCCTGTTTTTCCTCCATGCTCTCGGTTATATTGGCTCTCCAAGCTCTTTGTTCACAGTGCAATGGAGCACTTGCTTGTAGGATCTCACAGAAGATGTCCTTCCTTGTCCTCTTCCTTCTCCTCATCAGGGTCAGATGTTCTGTGGGTATGGAGGGGTCATCCCTCAACACACCATGCCAAAGGCTGTTGATAAAAAGAGTCAGATGCACCATTAAATTTACAGTCACAACGTAAAGGGAAAGATAAGTTTCAAAACTCCCTTCCTTTATTCCCCTAAATACTTTTTAATAAGAAATGTTTATGGCACTTCAGCTTTGGAGTGTCTCAGCACAGCACCACTCTCCAGGTTGACCCACAGTGAGGATGGCCAGGCAGAGAGAAGGGAGCATGGATTTTCTGTTGCATAAAGCTATAAAATTCTGTCCACTATTCCATGAGTACAAGTACAGGGCTATGGCAATGAATGATGGCAATGGTGAGTTTGGCTGATATCTTATTCCTGAGGCTCACAAGGCATAAAGAATCCGGCTGCTACTCATGTCCCAAAGCTGCCCAGCCCACATGCTCCTAGCCTCTTTGCTAATGGCATGGGAAAGTGTTCTATTATGCAAGTAGAAATAAGGACACCATCCCTGTAAACCTTTGGGAGAGGATTGCAGAGTATCTCCACAAACATTTCATTGAGATGTTTCAGGAAGATAAGAGAGGAATTCCTATCCACATACACAGATGCTCCATGTACTCCCTCACCTACCTAGCCCAGCAAGGGTATGAAAAACAGATGCCAACTCTACCTCTGTTTGTTCCACTTCTACCTGAGCACAGCTCAGAAAATAGATATGGAGCATGTAATCAGTCTGCCATAATAATGCTCACAAATTTATTTTGAATTTACTTTCTAACTTTTTATTTTCTCACAATATATGAGAAAAGCAATGAAAAGTCAATACGTTTATCTTGGAGGATGGACCAAGCACCAACTTTAAATGGTTGAGGGAAGGGGGAAGAGAGAGGAAGTAAAAGCAAATAAAACGTTGTACAGTGGAGTAGCATCTTACACGGGAGTTAGATTTTAAAGTCAGTAAGTAAGGTGAAAATCGCATATAGTCAAAATTACCCTTGAAAATCCCTTAAATTGCCCATAAAGTACAGTATACTGTACATGCTTTTGTATAATCAACCCTGTACAGTAATATGTATAAATGTATAATGTATACAATAATGTACAGTATATAATAAAGAGTACATATGCAAAATATAAGTTTACAGTACTGTATTTTTAATTACAGGGGGTAATTACAGGGGGTTGTCAGGACTTGATGTAGATCCAGGAGACAGAGGTGACGGAGAGCTTGGGTGACAGAGAGCGAGTCATAGACGAAGTGGTTGGCTCTGGTTCAGCTCGAGAAGTTGATTGCATAGGCTCATCTGCTGCTGGTTGTTTTTCCGTGCCATCGATGGCACACATTTATGGTTCATGTCTTCCAGCCATAAGTTTAATGCCTTTTCAGTCTTCACTAATTCTTATCACGCACCTGGCTCGTCATCTTAGCAATTATTGGAGCACTTGATGCCACGGCTTAACAAATTTCTCTCTCTCAAATCTTGATGGCACGGATGTTAGATTTGTTGCAGCCATATTTATGCACCATGTTGGAGACCAACATACCATCTCTCAATAAGTCCAACACAGCCAGTTTTTCCTCCAGCATTGGAACAGATTGCTGTTTCTTCGGTTGAGCACCAGATGAAGTAGTTGGCTTGCGTTTAGGGGCCATGTTGTATGAAAAATACATACAGTATCTTTAATCACTAGAATTACACTCAGCGCGGTGAGATGCTCACACTGTGAGAGCTACACGGGAACTGAGACTGACTGAGGGAACAGCAGATTCACGTCTCCCATCTCACGCTCACTCTGGGGCATATGCACATTGAGTGGAATGGTGGGCGGAATCGCCCGCACTATTTACAAGTATCTTGTTATTTTTCTTTTCTTTTTTTTTTTTTTGCCGAGCATATATAGTTGAATTTGCATAAGTTAAATGTGCATATGATGCGACTTACCTTGTAAGGAGAAACGCATGCTCACACTTACCCAAGCTCCCTTCCCCTTCATCAGCCGGATCATCTGTGCTTACCTGGTGGAACTGGCTAGACTTCTGCTGACTTTCAAGTAGGTCTTAGTTCATTGCATGGTTTGAGTCTCTCACCGTATCTCCCATCTCCTCCTCTTCCTCCTTTTCACTGTTCAAAGGCCAAAGTCTCTGTCTGGGCCCCTCCAAGGTATCCATGGTGGTCTGCAGAGTGCTGCTGGAGTCACTGCCTAGTATGCCATGTGGCTCATAAAAGCAGTAGATCTGTGGGGCAGCACCAGATTTCTTGTTGCTGTCCCTTGCCTAATGGTATTCCTGGCAAAGTTCCTTCACATTCACATGACACTGCTGCTTGTTTGTACCCCGTTGCTAGCATCCCCGTGCAATCTGCCAATAGATGTCTATGTTTCTATGGCTATTCCACAGCTGTGCTTGCACAGCCTCTACTCCCCACATGCCCAGGAAATCCAACACTTCTTGTCTGCTCCAAGCAGAAGCACACGTAGTATCTCTGTGTGCACAGAGGGTTGCCAGGTGTCCGGTTTTCGACTGGAATGCCTGGTTGAAAAGTGACCCAGGCGGCTCTGGTCAGCACCACTGACCGGGCTGCTAAAAATCCAGGCAGTGGTGCAGCAGGGCTAAGGCAGGCTCCCTGCCTGCCTTGGCTCCACACACGTCCTAGAAGCAGCTGGCATATCCGGCTCCTAGGCACAGAGACTGCCACAGGGGCTCCACATCTGTCCCCACCCTGATTGCCAGCTCTGCAGCTCCCATTGGCCAGGATTTGCTGCAGGGGTGGCATGCAAAGCCCTCGGCCCCTCTGCCTAGAAGCCGGACATGCCAGCTGCTTCCGGGAGCCGCCTGAGGTAAGTGCTGCCCTGCTGGAACCTGCACTCTGAACCCCCTCCCGCACCCCAGCCCCCTGCCCCAGGTCAGAACCCCCTCCCGCACCCTACCTTCCTCCCAGAGCCCATACCCCTCACCCTCTCCCTCACCCCAACCCCCTACCCCATGCCTCAGCCCCTCCCAAACTCCCTCCCAGTGCCTGCACGCACACCCCCTCCTGCACCCCAAAGCCCTCATCCCCAGCCCCACCCCAGAGCCCGCACCCCCAGCTGGAACCTGCAAACCCTCATGCACTCCACTCTCCGTCCCAGCCCTCAGCCTCCTCCCGCACCCTAAACCCCTCATTCCGAGCCCCCACCAGATCCTGCATCCCCAGTTGGAACCCTAACCCCCTCCTACACCTCAACCTCCTATGCCAGTCTGGAGCCCCCTCCTGCACCTTGAACCCCTCATTTCTGGCTCCACCCCAGAGCCCACACCTCCAGCTGGAACCCTCACCCCTTCCTGCACCCCAACCTCCTGCCCCAGCCTGGTGAAAGTGAATGAGGGTGGGGGAGACTGAGTGACGAAGAGAGGGGGAAGGAGTGAATGGGGGCAGGGCCTTGTGGAAGGGGCAGAGAATGGGGCAGGGCAAGGGTATTTGGTTTTGTGTGACTAGAAAGTTGGCAATTCTACGTCAGGTCAGCTGGCCACAAACAAAGGTGAGCAGTGAGGTGTGCTCATGAAAGTGGGCAATGAGGAAAAAGCATTTTAAAAACATGTTGGGTTTTTTAAGTGGGGTGGGGGGGCAAGCTTCCAGTCTCTGTGATCCCTGGGCAGTGGATTTTAAAATTGTGAGCAGAGTGGTCACAGTAGCGGAGACTGGGGCATTGTGGGACAGTGGCTGGAAGACTCTTAGGGATGACACAGGTCATGCAGTGTCTACCTTTGCACTGCATCAACCAAAGTAGTTTGATCATGGTTCTGCGCCATTCAAAGAGGTGGTTTTACTGCATCATTATCATGGGCTGCTTACATCAGCTGGAGACAAATTTGAGTGTAGAGACATGGGTAAGTAGGCAATTTACGTCAACATAAGTTTGTAGCGTAGACCAGGCCTAAGTCTCTACATCTCAAGCTAAAGAGCCAGACTCAGAAGCTGAGAGTTGTTAGAGATTTTAATTTGCTTTGGATCAGGTACAAAGGGGGATATGTAAAACACAAAAGGGGTTTCCCTTGCACATGCAATCACTTGCATACACAAGTCATAATAAGGTGCGATGGTGCCTGAGAAATTATTTGGATCTTTGATTTTATAATGTGGGTATTTATCTGTATCCTATTACCCTTTTAAATATCTTTTGAATGACCCTTAGAAGAGGGGGAAGTAGGATGGATCCATGGGCATGAGCAGGGAGAAGTTACAGTACCCTTATAAACAAAAATGATCATCATATAATGCCATTAAAGCTTAAAGTCCTAGTGTGCTTAATATATCTCCAATACCACTTGGAGGAGATATACTGAGCACACTAGAATTTCAGAGGAGCTGTGTTAATTTAGTGCCTGCTCTCTAGCCCATTTCTACATTTGAGGTATGCCTGGGTGAAGATGTAAATCCTGAGCACGAATGATATTTATGTAGTTTTTGCCCTGTATGCAATAGGTATAGTTCCAGTTTGGGGATTTACTTTCTCAATAGTTACTGTACATGAAAATCGTGATTGCAAAAAATAAGATCAACTGAAAAAATTGTCATTTGACCTAGACATGCACATGAATGAGGATACAACACACAGAGGATGGGACCTAAGCAGCAGGCTGCAACTTTTATTAAATTGAATTAATACCAGGATGAATGGTACTGCAAACTGTTATGGGGAAAAGAGTGGTCTGGTGTGGGAAGACAGGTCTTTACACAATAAACACTCATTAAAACTAGCCAGTTGCTAAGTTCCCCAATACCTGCCCTTTCATGCAAGGGAGTGACCATAGAGAGATGTTTCAGAGTAGCAGCCGTGTTAGTCTGTATTCGCAAAAAGAAAAGGAGTACTGGTGGCACCTTAGAGACTAACAAATTTATTAGAGCATAAGCTTTCGTGAGCTACAGCTCACTTCATCGGATGCATAGAGAGATGGTGTGCCTCAATCTGTCCTAGACTAAGAGACTTCCCTCTGCCCTACTAATACCAAACCTGAGAGAGGCCTCTTGGGTCCTATGCTCTGTTTTACCCTAGGATCTGACCAACTGACACCTACCCTAACCTTGCACTGGACAAAAGTTGTCATGATTCTAATGCCCTGAATACCCACCCAGGCATCCCTGGTGCTGTGAGGATGATGAAAAGCCCTTTGTCCATGGCCAGTTCTAATGTGAGGGGGCAATGCCCCACCAGAAGGTTGATCTCTCAAGGCCTACAGCATGCCAGGAGACCCAGTTCTGCCACTCTTGGGACTACTAACTCACAGGGAGGGTACTTTGGAGCTGCTTAGGTACAACCAAAGATGGCACAAGGGGAAGGCTTTCTGAGCTGAACAGTGCAGGCAGACACCTGACCAATCGTGTTCGCCTGCCTTCCTAGGGCCAGCTAATCAAGAGCTGAAGGGATGGGGAAAGCACACCACTCTGTCCTCATTACCACAGCCGCTCATCCGCTCCAACCTGCCCAGGTGCTCTCCTCTTGTACAAGGAATGCAGGCAGGCCTCCTAGTGTTTACAAGGGTGGACACCCCTTTCCCTCTGCAGACGGACCAGGACCCCAGGGAGTACTTTCCTCCCTACCGGTCTCCTCCCATGACCCAGGCTGAAAGAAGTGACATTTAGGAACACACAACACCACATAATTTGTAGAACCACTGAATGTTGTAGTTACAATAAAACAATACTGCCCTCCTAGTTGGAACATTGAGTTCAAACAGGCTGATAGTTTAATCGGACTGTTTTAGAAACATATTTGCTTAACCATCAGTCTACTATTCTTGTCAAGCTCTGAAGGACTATAAATCTTTGTTTTCAAAAAATAGACCAGAAAAAATGTAACACATTAAAAATGAATTAGATATTGCACGCCACCCATAAACTGTATAATAAACAGATCATGGCCCTGTAGTAAGAGTTATGATTTCTGGCAAGTCACTGGAGAAGAGCTCATGGGCTTTCAGAATGACCTATATCATAAATCACCAAATTCTCATTTACATTGAGCACATGTATCTCATTTTTCAAGACTGGCTTCTGAAATACTGATGAATGACTTCAGAACTGATAGTTTGAATTTATGGGAAGTAGGGTCACTAGCATCTTTTTGGGGAAGACACAAGAGAGATTTTTTTGCAAATACAGCCCATAGAAATGGGAACCCTGCAAAACATTAACATTCACCCCCCAAAAAGGAAACATTGAGACTAAAAAGCCTGCACCACTTTTCCTCAAGTTAATCAAACTAATATATTTTCAGTGTAGAAAATAACTATGCACACACAAAGCCAAGGTAAACCTTTAAAATTTTTCCTGGCATGTCGGCACCAGCACGTTACTATATGGTTTAATGTTTTATACAGGATAATGTTCATGGCACTTAGCTCCTTACATGTTCAAAGCACCGTATAAACATCCAAGAATCTCAGAGCACTTTAAATATATTCATTAAACCTCACAAAAACACCGTGGGATTATGTATGTTCTACCCATTTTGGAGATGACTGAGATGAGGAACGGAATTGAGGGTTCTCAGCATCTTGTGGGATCCTGTCTTGAGTGACAGAGGCAGGATGAGAACCGACGAATTCAATTTCTTCATCCTTTGTGTAAAAGTCTCTTAATTTGTAAAATACACTGGAAGATGATCTATACAGTATTTATATTCTGCCCATTATTAAATATTAGTGTCAAAAGCATAAATAATTTCACATTGCGTTGTTATTTCATTACAAATCAATGGGCAGATCCTCAGCTGGACTTCAGTGAAGCCGTGACAATTTACAATAGCTGAGGAGCTGTACCAAAGTTTATTTTGCTAACTTTTATTGCTTTTTGTTCTAATATAGCTGCAAAGAAGTTTTTTTATTTACATTTCTGAATACTTGAAAGCTGCAAGTGCACCTACATTGACTATATTGCATGATTGTAGCATGTAGGTTCTGATTTGGTGTTGAAAGCAGGTCCTTAGGAGATAACTAATGAAATGAAACACAAAACATGCCATCACCTAATAAAAACATCAGTTCATAAGAAACATAACTACCCTTTTCAAAGACTTCCTTTTTTAATTGATATATTTGATTTTGGCATCAGATAATGAATTAATACCTTTTTAATGTAATGCTGAGCACTGGTTACAAGTTAAAGAGATTTTATAAGGAAACTATTAGCCTTTGTTCAGCCTCTAGTTCCATGATTCAAAATGACCAGCATTCATTAAAGTTTATTACTGAGGTGCATGAAAGTTTCTTTGGATTAGGAAGGCATAACCTTCCGTCCAGGTTTTTAAATGGTGTTGCAGCTTTTCATTAACCTGGAAACCTCCTATTTACATGGTTCACAGCCTGGTCTCAGCTCACTTGGAGGTAACAAAGGGTGTCGGGACAAGAGTACAGCAGGGGGCTCACTCCTCTAGGGCTGCCATCTGAATTTGATTAAGTCAACTGTTTCAACTCCTGCCTCATTAGGCAAAATAAAATGGAGATTATGATGTGTGGAAGGATCAAATTACAGAGAGCTGGCTCTGCCTCCTAATACTCGCTCTTGATTTTCATTTTGACAAGACCTTGCACACTCTGTTTTCCATTTTATACTGCAGCAAGCTTTACATTATTTTGAAGACAAGATCATTTATATCCCTTTGACATGTCAGCGCTTAGGCGAGGAGGAGTAAAGTAACAAGTGAAGACACATTAGTCTCAGAGGCAGTTTACCTACTGGAGAGATGTCAGTGTGTAGCATGGGCTTAATGCTTATAGAGGCATTAATTCAGCTTGTCAAGAGATGCCTAGCTCTTTGCTAGAATGGCTATACATTTGAAAAAGTGACAAAAAACAGGTTGCTGGGGAAATTATTTTTACCTGACACAGATAATTAAGTAATTTATTTTGATAAACTTTTAATTAACATGGTCTTGAGTCTATTTTGTTTCTATCCATTTACAGTTTTCAGTGTTTATGCAACATTGTAAATATTGCTTTAGATTTAATGTACCAGTGGGTTATAGTGGCCATTAATCTGGAGATTAATAAGATTCTTAACCACCTGATGGTCCATTGAAAAACATTTTCTGTACATGGCATACACTGATAGAAAGCTCATGGTCTATAAATGTCAAACGTGGCTTTTCAAATTGATCAGATGGCAACAAACTGGCACAACCCATCACAGATTTCTTCCTCGGAAAGCTGTTCTTTTCCCTCATACAACTCAACTGACTATGACTTCCCTTTGAAAAAAACATAGGTGGTAGTGAGTGATGGTTAGCAAGTGGAAATTTTTCTTGATTCTCTTATTACATTTCCTGATAGGAAAAAACATGAATTTGATTTTCTTCAATTTACTACTGTCTGAGCTAAGGGCAACAATGCTTTTAATCAGCGCTGAGAAAGTAGAATGGTTCAACATGAAAAACACTTTTATTCTTTTGACATTGGAATAGGATTTGATAATCTAATAATGACCTGGACTCAGTAGTACACACAGTTGTCACCGCCTAGCTGGACTACAGCAGTGCAGTATACCTGAACATATAGCCATCATACCTCAGGAAATGCCAACTATTCAGTAATGAGTCTCAACAACACACGCTCTTGGGAGCACATCAAACCTGTCTTCTGCTCTTTACATGGACTTCATACAACCTCGCTCATGACACAACCCAGATTCATTTGCAGAGCACTGTCCACCTTGTGCACAGAGTGAGGCAGGGATCCCACAGAAAAAATAATATGTGGAATAATATGTGGAATATTTTCAACTTTTTTCATCGAAAAATGCTGCTTCATCAAAACCAAATAATTTCACAGATATGTAACAATTTTGACAAAGTTTTCTCCAGGGAAGATTTCTGAGATCCAGTATGGACTTGCTGGTCACTTCCAAAAAAAGAGTGACAGTGAGAAAGATTGAAAAACTGACCGTTTGGACACAATTCTGTTTCCTGAAAACATTTGAAAGGGTTTGTCTTCATTCCAATGCAGAACAAAAACAAATTTTGAAACCTTGAAAGTTGTCACAAAATGCAATTGTCATTCTCCAGCCACCTCTAATAGTGTGTGATCATATAATTAAAGTCTGTATCATAGTGCGTACATACAAAGAGGCAAATTATGGTTGCACAGTGTTATATACCTTTGTGTTCCCAGCCCCTCTCTGTCAGCCTCACCCCAACTCCTGTCCCTGTCCCTGTCCCCCTGTCCTCATATACATCCTCCTCCCATCCCAGTTCCTGCTTCCCCCCATTCTTCTCCAATCCACCCCCAGCTCCTGCCCCCTTCCTTCTCTGTTCCTGTCCAACACTCTAGCTCCTGCCAACCTCCACCTCTGCTCAGATCCACTCCACCCACCCTGGATTCTGACCCCCTTCCCTTTTGCACCTATATATCTTCTAGCTCCCTCTCCCTCTGCTCCAATCCACCCCACCAGGTCCTGTCCCCCTCCTCCTATGCTTTCCCCACTCTCCGGTTCCTGCAACCCCATCTTCCCTCACCCCTCTGCATCTCAGTCAGGCTGCTCCCTCCTTTTCCTCCTTTCTGTTTGGGTGCAAGTCAGAAGAGCATTGAGAGCACAGGAAAGACAGTATCCCTGCTCCCAGTTCCTGTGCCCGCGGCTACTAGAAGGAGCAATTATAGGGAGAGTCCTGCTCGGCCCCTGCAGCTCTGGGCTGGAGCTTGCCCAAAGCATTTGGAATCTTTGGAGACTTTAGCTGCCAAAGAAGTCTCCACTGAGCATGTGCAAACTGAGATTTTTCAGAGGTTTATAATGTGGCCACATTTGAATGAATGTTCATGGGAACAGCAAAAGCTATGTACATGATACAAAAGCCACTCTCCTGCCAACTTTCAAGTCTCTGCTCCAGAGCATGGAGACACTGGAGCTTCTCATCAAAACAGTTATAAGAATATTTTAATGTGGGGAAAAGAATGAGGCAGACACCCCACAGGCAAAATTTCAACCCAAAGAGTTAGTGTGTCAAAGGTATCAGAAACTGAAAACAGGGTCTTATAATAGAAAGCATTAGACAACCTTAATTAGGCAGTGCTATCAGCTCTGCCTAGAAGTAAATAGAATAGAAGAAACACAATTGGTCTGGGTTGGATTAAGCTCCATCATAAAATAATCCCACAGGTAATATAAATGTAGCATAGTGGTTCACTGAAATTAACACTGTCATTAGTGATTTGTATCTGTTTCTATATTAAGTTCTTATTAGTAATGCAAATATATTAACAAAAATAGTATCAATGCATAATACGCTAATATCAGTGCAGTAAGAGGATAGTAATGAAGACAGGTTGCATTTATTTTTATATTTATTTATATATATTTAGAGAAAGATGAGATTGAGAGAACAGGCAGTTGAGATTTTATAAGTGTATGTGACCATAAACATATATTATCATAACACCTAGGAACTCCATTCATGCATCAGGTCCCCATTGTGCTAGGCTCTGTACAAACACAGAACAAAAAGAAAGAGGAGTCCTTGTGGCACCTTAGAGACTAACAAATGTATTTGGGCATAAACTTTCGTGGATTAAAACCCACTTCATCAGATGCATGGAGTGAAAAATACAATGAGCAGTATAAGTATTATAGCACATAAAAAGATGGGAGTTGCCTTACCAAGTGGAGGGTCAGTGCTAAAAAGGCCAATTCAATTAAGGTGGAAGTGGCCTATTCTCAGCAAAGAAGGGGTGAATATCAAGAGAGGGAAAATTACTTTTGTAGTGCTAATGAAGCCAATGCAGTCAAAGTGGACGTTGCTCCCATTTCCAACAATTGACAAGAAGGTGTGAGTATCTGCAGAGGGAAAATTACTTTTTGTAGTGACCCATCCATTCTCAATCTTTATTCAGGCCTAATTTGATGGTGTCCAGTTTGCAAATTAATTCCAGTTCTGCAGTTTCTCATTGAAGTCTGTTTTTGAAGTGTTTTTGTTGAAGAATTGCCACTTTTAAGTCTGTAATTGAGTGTCCAGGGAGATTGAAGTGCTCTCCTATTTGTTTTTGAATGTTACAATTCTTGATGTCTGATTTGTGTCCATTTATTCTTTTTCATAGAGACTGTCCGGTTTGGCCAATGTACATGGCAGAAGGGCATTGCTGGCACATGATGGCATATATCACATTGGTAGATGTGCAGGTGAACGAGCCCCGATGGTGTGGCTGATGTGGTTAGGTCATATGATGGTGTCCCTTAAATAGATATGCAGACAGAGTTGGCAATAGGATTTGTTGCAGGGATTGATTAGTGTTTTTGTTATGTGGTCTGTAGTTGTTGGTGAGTATTTGCTTCAGGTTGGGGGGCTGTCTGTAAGCAAGCACTGGCCTGTCAAAAACAAAAAGAGAGTCTCTGCCCCAAAGAATTCACAATCAAAGTAGTATATGTACACAGCGTCCACTGAGTTCAGTGTGAATGCGCTGCAAGTGTCTGAAGGCAGAGTTTTGACTGTAGTGTAATGTACATTTTAATAACCTGAAAGATGTCACTCGAAGTGAATTTGAAGAATAAATGTATTGGGGATGGAGGGCAGGGAGTGCACATCTGCTAATGCATTGGCATGGAAGGCATCTTCGTGCACAGGGCCTGCATGACACCCTATGAAATACTTAACCCTGTAACTCAGGGCTTAGATGGTGCGCAGGACATTGGGTGGTCCTTTGCACAAAGGTGAATTTCCCCCCTCAAGAACAGAAGAAAACTGCATGTTTGTAATCTGTAGTTTTTAATTAATACAGGAAGAAGTGAAGATAGAGATGATGGTGATACTTTGGTTAGACTTTGGGAAAACTTAATGCCAACCATGTTCGTTATGAAAAGGAAAAAAGGAAATCTCATTTGTTCCAGCCTGCTGAAGACCATGTGTCTTGTTAGTGTTTTTTACATTCTTTTTCTCTTCAGGGGTCATGTCAACTGATTCCATATTCATTTGTGGTTTGTCAGTGTCTTGTATTGCATTAAAATACTGAACAGAAAGAGTTAGAGCTGTTTTGTGTTACTGTCTGTTTGATTATGCAGTCTTACAATATTAAATAGGTAGATCCTTGAAAAATAGTATTTTCCTATGAACCTATTCTAGAAAAAAACAGCGCCTTAAAATATAAAGATGCCATATTGACGGAACTTGGGGTGAGGCAGGCAAGTGCTGTGGCGGATAAATGTCCTTTAATATATATAAGCTGTGTCTAAAATAATCACTTTGATTGGCTTAAATGAAACATAATTGCTTCTGGACATGGTAATAGTTAATTTGATCTCAAAGATTAATATTAAATTAAGAGGGTTGTACGTTTTATGACTTTAAAGCTGTGAAAAGTGAAATGCTTTTGCATATCCACAATAATAATCGTATTTAATAATGCTAATAGGCAAATAATGCATTTTTGCTTGAAGTAACTCCTAACTATGCTTTGTTAACTACTAATATACATTGCTTTCTAACCACATTTAGGGCCAAATTCTGGTCAAGGTTTTCAAAAGTGACTAGAGACTTTGGATGCTACAATTTTGGGGTACCCAACTTTAGACATTTTGAAGGGCCTGCCTGATTTTCAGCACCCACCTTCTGAAAATCAGTCCCCTTTAAAGGGTCTTAATGTAGGCATCCATAAATTGAGACACCCAGAATCACTGTGGTCACTTTTGAAAATCTTAGTCTCAGTTCTCAGATGTACATACATTCATTTCTTAGCAATGAATTATTTACCTGAATAGAAGCTATGCAGGTACTCAAGGGCAGAATTTGTCACAAGCATGAAGCATGTATCAGTGGATTAGAAAAACCCTAGATAGAATTAATTAGAAGTATAACTATATTAATTTAAATGGGAGTGACGTGCATCAAACATCAGATTTTGACTTGTGAATAATAAAAAGACTCTTAAGACGTATGATCTGCAAAGCCTCAGATATAAATATTAGAAATTGAAATCTCTGTAGTTGTTAAATTGTGTTTGCTTAAAACTACACCTGTATACGTATTTTTAAAACTATGGCTGAGAAGACTGTAGACTGCAGCCCCAGGCAGTCCAGAGCAGTATTCACAGCACATGAATAGGGGAGCTATAAGTGACCTTATTGCATCTTTTGGACTTCTTAATCCTGAGGGCTGCTTGGCCCTACCACCCCACCCTGGAGTACCTCCTATATTGGTGGTGAGTTGGCAGCATGACAGGCTGCAATATGCTTCACTTTTCCAACCAAGGAGTCCCCTATGCTCTAGAAATCTGCTAGAGCTATGCAAAAAGACTTGAGGAGGCCAAGGATCTGGTCCTACTTATGTATGCACAATGATTTCATGTGGCATATTGGGCAAAATCTGGCCTGTCCTCTCTTTGGCCACATGAAGAGAGCGGAGGATACCAGTCATGTGGTAGGCCTGACTCATATGGCACAGGGCTGAATTACTCAGGGTGGCTGAAACGGGGGGACACATTCTGTTCTCCCAAGAGTAGCAGTGTGTGCCCCCAGCTAGCAAGAACTGCTCACTGAAGTATATAGATATAGGGGCAGGGGCCTGGCCACATCTTCAGGCTGCTAAATTGCAACCCCTTGGGGCCAGGGACCACTGGTGAGTATTTTAGCCAGCCGCCCCCTCCAGATGTAAAAGAGAGCATTAGGCAGGTATATTGCCCCAGCTGCTGCAGAAAGGCATTGAGGAAGAAAACTCTATGTGACACTTTTTCTCCCTATACAGAGAAGGATAATCCCCATTGCATTTTAATACATAGGGTCAGAATGTGGCTTTTAAGATACAGTCCTGAGGGCAGTGCAGATCCACACTATTCCAGGACGAATGCTGCAAATAGTGTCCTTCAGACAAGGCTTCTCCTTGCAAGTGGGAAACACCAATCTGTTCCATCCAATAGGGTGAATTGTTTCCTTCCACTGTTGGTCCTGCTATGTAGGTCTGGAGTAGGGTGGCCACCCATCCTGAATTGGGCGAGACAATCCTGAAATGCAGAGTTCAGGTCCAAGGCCCCAGCTGAATTACTTTGGGATACCATTTGTCCCAGATTCCCTGTGGTGCCGCTCCGTGCCAGCACGAGACTCAGGAATCAACCTCTTCCTGGTTGGAGGAGGGGCTGAGGTGGGCCTTAGTCCCAACTCGCCACAAGGCCCTCCCACCTGGTCAGGCCAGAAGCCAGAGATAGGCAGTGATAAGAACTGCCCAGGGAGCCTGGGCTGCTGTGAGGAGCCCTGGACCTTCCACCTGCCTTGGGTAGGGGACAGAAGTGCCGGAGAGCAGCCCCCAGCCGGGGGTGGGACTTTGGGGGGAAGAGGAGGAGCAGGGGGCAGGACCTCAGGGGAAAACACAGGGTGGAGGCAGGGCCATGGAGGGGATATGACTCCTACATATGTCTTGCTTTTGCCTTTTGAAAAGGTGGTCCCCTAGTCTGGAGTAGGAGGAGCTGCAGGGCCATGACTCCACCCCCTTTTGGCTCTGAGTCCCTGCTGTCCCCAGAATGCAGGTGGCACAGGGATGGCTGCTTCTTTCTTGTCCCTCTGCCCCTTTGTGGTTGTGTAGGTGCCACTCACAATCTAACCCATAATATCAGGTTAAGTCTAGTCTAATAATATAATGCACCTTCACTATCAGTGCATACTGACACAGAGCAGCACAGCGTGGCTGGAAAACCTGAAATGGCTTTACACAAGCTTTTTAAAAAATAGTTGAAGTTTTTAAAGATTTTTGCTAAAAAGAAAGAAAGGTTTGAATAAGAAAAAGGTCCGTATTTTCACTGCTAATGGTCCAATTTGTCTCAAAGTATAAAATAGTTTCTGGTCACTGATCATGCAAACTGCTGTAGGATATATATATATTATATATATATATATATATATAATATTAGACATATTAGAAATTACTGTGTCTGATCTGTTTAGCAAATCAGTTGTTTAAACAGTGATGCCAAATCCTTAACTTCTTTGGTTAGATTAACTTAGACTGTTTAGGGTAGGTTAATTCTTCCAAAAAATCTCTATTGTTCCAATGTTACAGCTAATCCTTTGCATTTAATGCATTTGCAATTATTTTTAAGGTGTTTTAGATTGTGCCAGCTGACATACTATAGACATGTGTCTACATGGAAAATATTTCTGTGGCTCTTATAAAGTTCCAAAAAGATAAAATGTCTCATGTTTTCAATACAGGAGGTCTGGGTCTTTCAGACAAATTTAATAGCTATTTATACATTGAGAAGATCTTATCTGATGTCCTATTGGTTCAGGGTCATTCACAGGCTCACATTATACTGAAACGTGGACACAGAGAGAGTAATTTGTTAATGCCATGTAGGATGAACTTGGTTAGAAAGGGAAGTGTATGCGCTTTATAACAACACAAGTGTTTCCTTGCAAATCCCTTGACAGGTTCATTATCTGTAGAGCCCCAGGCAACGGTTGGCCTATCGTGAGAGTGAAATTTAACCCACAGCATGAAATTAATCCTCAAAGACTTGTGTCTGCTTATTCTAGAAATAATAAATTCTAAGTGATTTTATTATTCTCCTCTCTAAATTTATGCAAAAGTGTTAAATTGGTATCTAAGCTCTGTGGCACATGTCAATCTATTGATTTATGCTTAGATGAGTAACCTTAATGAATAATGACAGGTTTCAGAGTAGTAGCCGTGTTAGTCTGTATTCGCAAAAAGAAAAGGAGTACTTGTGGCACCTTAGAGACTAACAAATTTATTAGAGCATAAGCTTTCGTGAGCTACAGCTCACTTCATCGGATGCATCAATGAAGTGAGCTGTAGCTCACGAAAGCTTGTGCTCTAATAAATTTGTTAGTCTCTAAGGTGCCACAAGTACTCCTTTTCTTAATGAATAAGAGAATGGTGAGCAGAACAAAGAGGCTGGAGATTTGAATTGTAATATTAAAGTGGTAACATGTTCACCCAGCCACCATCCTTTCTCTATCCAAACCCCTAAAAACCCTTTCTTTTCTGATATGCCTTAAAACTGAGCTTATTGTGATTGTGGGGAGAAAGGAAAGGAAAAAAAATAGATAAAAGTACCCAAATTAACAGCATCTCTGAACTTGTCAGGATTCCCTGTCTTTTATATTTGAAGCAATTTGTGGTTTATAGATTATACTGTGTTTTGCACATCTTTTTGATATCCAGCATGAAAAAATTTTGAAATAGTGAGATCAGAATGTGGGGAACTGATGACTTTAATGACTGGCAGGTTCTGCCTTTTTGTAGTTTTCAGGATGTACTTCTTCACTCATAGCAAAAAACCTATAGCATTAGTGCAGTTAAGTGCTACTAGAGATTACTGAAAGCAATATTGTGGGTGATCTTTTTTTAAAGGGATGAATAATTTTAAGACTAACAAGATTTATATAGTTGCTTATGTGAAAACAAGAGCAATCAAAACTTCTGTGTTAGGAAACTAACCATCAGTTAGAGGTTTAGGGTTTATTCCTCTATACACAGCGGTGTTCAATTGGCTACGTGTTCTGTGGGTTTTTTCACCTTCTACTGAAATTGTCCACAAACAGAGGCAGGATGCCAGATTTGGTTGGCCCTTATACATGGCCAGAACGACTCATATTGATCCACGCTGAAGACCTGTCCATTTGGAAGGGAGTAAGCACTGCCTCTGCCACACCATCCCTCTCCCCTTCAGAAAAGCTCTTTCACTGGAACTCCACACAGAAATACCTCTTAAGGGTGAGAAGGGGTGGAACGGCAAAGGTGCTGTTCTAGAGGGCAGCATCTCCTGCTTTACAATCCCATTTCGATGTCATAGCCTTCTGTATCTGTTAATACTGAACAACAGCGGGAGGCATATTCTGCAGGAGCTATGCTGACAGGGACCAGTGAAGCAGCGGGAGCCAACTGTGCAGTCCTGAGGACTCAGATCTGTAGTTTGAGTGGGGATGCAGCCTCCCAAATCTGCAATCTCCCAAGCCTTTCTCACCAGAGAAGATAGTGTGAGGAAAACGCATTAGGAACCTTGAGGTTTTCCTCCTCATGTGAGAGTGCAACGTGGGCTATAGTGTCTGCAATGCAAATCCTGCCGAGAACTCATTGCAAACATTCTCATTTGACACTGTCCTTTAAAAAAATTACTTTACTAGATCCTTTAAAAAAGCCTTTTGTGTTGGGGTGTTAGGAAGAAAAAAGTGGGTTATAGGAGAATGTTAAAGAGGCTGATAAGCAAAAGATGTGACTTTGACCCCAAGAAATAATTGAAGATACACTAAAGCTGCCAGCTGGTGCCATGTAAAGATCAGAGATGTATAGTAGATCTAGGTAGCTTCTGGAAACTACAGTTGGATGCCATAATGCAGGGGTGGCCAACCTGAGCCTGAGAAGAAGCCAGAATTTACCAATGTACATTGCCAAAGAGCCACAGTAATACGTCAGCAACCCCCCATCAGTTTCCCCTCTGCTCTTAGCGCCGGCCACCCACCGGCAGCCCCGCCAATCAGCGCCTCCCTCTCCTTCCCCTACCTCCCGATCAGCTGTTTCATGGCATGCAGGAGGCTCTGGGGAATGAGGGGAGGAGCAAGGGCCTGGCAAACTCAAGGGAGGGGATGGGAAGGGGTGGAGTGGGGGCAGGGCCTGTGGCAGAGCCAGGGGTTGAGCAGTGAGCACCCTCTTGCACATTGGAAAGTTGGCGCCTGTAGTTCCAGCCCCGGAGTTGGTGCCTATACAAGGAGCCGCATATTAACTTCTCAAGAGCTGTATGTGGCTCCGGAGTCACAGGTTGGTCACTGTGCCATAATGCATTCCCTATTGCTCAGTATAGGGAATCACACTATGATATGAAGCGCATATGAAGTTACAATACACATAGCATTAGTGCAGTTAAGTGCTACTAGAGATTACTGTATTACACATGTATAATAGAGTTTACATGCAACTTTTATCTTTTATAAGAGCTGATCGTTTTGAGTATTGTAATCTGGGCAGTAATAATGTAGGAGGCCTATGACTGTGTTCGAAGCAATATAATATGCCAATAAAAAGTATATTAATCCAAATGTCATATAGGGCCATATCATCCCCTTCCATGCAACAATGTGGTGAAGAGGAAAATTTACTTTCAAAATTACAGTAGTGTATTTTCCTCCTTTACATGTTCGGGATTAGTGATGGCATTGGAGATGGGGTAGTGACATGCTGCTTACATTTTGAAAAGGGCCTTCTACAAAGTATTCCTTCACAGCAACACATACCATGTTCCTTGGGGAAACTGCTTTTTTCCCTCCAACCTCAAAAATGAATTATTGCCATACTCTTCCTAAATCCACCATATTTCCCACTCCCCAACACCTCATGGAGGCTTCTTTTGGTGACTCTCCTTGCTGAAAGCTGCTCCTGACATGTGGCATCAAGGTGGTAGATGTGTTTCTGTGGTCTCTGCTGACAGCAGTGGTGACAGGTGAGCACCCAGCCTCATACCAGGCCTCTGATACAAGGGCTTATGTCTCAGGCTCTCTTTCTACTAAACCTGTGACCTCTGGTTATTGGGTGGTTGGTCAAGTTGGAAGGGGATCTTCTTTGCTGGTGGGACTGAGTGGTCCTTTGGGGAATGTGTCCCCTTAAGTTTGTGAGGCTGATGATTAACTGTCTTCCATAACTTGTGTTGGGTGTTTGGTGGGGACTTAGAAAGAGCTCTCCAGGCTGGCATGGAATCCCTAGTGGGGAGGTAGGAGAAGAAGCAAGTTTCCCCTGGTTGGTGGTATAGGATCAAAGGAATGGAGTTTCAGGCGCCTTCCCAGTACAAGCTCTTCAAACTCCGGACTGGGGCTAGGCAGGCAGGGAGAGAGGCAAATGGCAGCAACCATAGCTCAGTACAGCTGCAGCTTGCCCCAACCTCCTCTCATCATTCCACTGGAGCAGCTTTTGGAGTGTGTGGGGCAAGGGAGAATCTACATGGTGCATCCCCTTTGTCCACCTTAATGGCATTAAATAAAGGATGCAGGAGAGAAGTTCTTCTTGAAGTAGCTGCTGCAGCAGTGTTAGACAAATACCCATGGTGCTGCAGCTGCCTGAGGGCTAGGCTGTGTTTATTAGACACTGCCCTGCATATAAGAGTGTGTGTATGTGTAATGGGACTGGGTACACAAGGATGTGTGTGTCAAGCTTGATCTGTAGACCAGTGTGGAGAAGGGACAGGACCATGTCCCATTT
Source organism: Dermochelys coriacea (assembly GCF_009764565.3). Taxonomy (NCBI): domain Eukaryota; kingdom Metazoa; phylum Chordata; order Testudines; family Dermochelyidae; genus Dermochelys; species Dermochelys coriacea. Next base: position 83,134,355 of record NC_050073.1, on the reverse strand, counting down.
CCTCCCTGCCCCTTCTGTGGCAATACATGCTCCCACCCAGTGATGTACAAAGGATACAGGACCTGAAGTCTCCTTTAGGAATGGACGTAATAATAGTAGCAGGGAGGAAGCAGGGTGCAGCCTCCGCTCTCTCCTGGTTTGGCTTTTGTATGGGACACACAAGGAAAGCAGACTCCTTGCACCCCCGTGCCTCTGCCCACTTGCTCAGAGACCTGAGGCAATCTAACACAAAGTGAACAGCAGCCAACTCAGTCCTGGCATCAGAAAGGTCCAAAAAGTTTAAAGGGGCAGAGCTGGCCTAGCATTTTTGTGTAGGCCTTAAAAAAATGTGGTGATGGTTTTGCTACCCCAATCCCTCAAATCTCCCAGTGTAACCAATTCGTGTCCACGGTTATCACTCCACTATGAATAGGGCCAGCCTGAGGATGTGGGGAAAGGCTAGAGAAATTGTTCTTTGAGATACACTGCAAAATTGGCAGGGGATCTTTAGGTCCCATGGCTGCAGAAATGGAGCCCATTTAATATTTCCTTTGCCCAGTATTTTGCAACATTTATCTGCACTATTAGTCCATCCCTTACCCTGTTCTTGTCACCCTTCACTGGGGAAACAGAGTGAATTTGCAAGGTGTGGTACCACTGGATTCCCATTCACAACTGCACGCTGCCTCTCTCTCTCTCAGCAAAATTGAGGAGCCACAGAAAGGAAGTTAACTGCAATGAGCAGAATTATTTCATATTGCAATTGGTCACATAAGTTGTATGGGGTGAAGCACCTCCCATTTTCTGACCAGTCACTTCTATCTCAAGAGTGTGTGTGTGGGGGGGGGGGATGTAACATGCCACCAAGCCACCACTCTCTTCCTTGTACACTTCTTAGCCATATTTTGTCCCCAGTAGGAACAAGTAGAAATATTTAATTTTCAGATATCGCTTTTAAAATAACTATGTGTCTTTTTAAGATAATCAGTTACTATCACTGAGTTTTATCTGTGAATCTTTAATTTGACCCACTTGATCCCAAAGGGTTTGGTTCACTGGGTTGATTTTACAAGTACTGAATGTGATGAAGAACCAAAGCAGGAGAAACCATTAGTCCATTACAAATGTTACATGCCAACATCTGAATGAGCTTCACATATATATATTCTTCGCAGATGGAACTAAACAACTGACAAGAGTGAATCATATTTGTGTGGGCTATCCACAGGAGAGGACTGAAGAAGAACACAAACAAAGTGGTTTTAAAAGACTTCTGTGAATCTGAAAAAGGGTGAGATTGTGCTCAATTCCAGCTGATGGCTAAAATAACACATTTTGTTTTTTGAGGGTGAAAGAGGTATAAAACCATTGTGAATGGAGCCTTAAGATATTTCTTTGATATGAAGATTTTCATGAGGTTAGAAACAGTCACTTGACAGTGTTTAAAAAAAATCTTAAAAAAGACATAAAGTTGCAAAGAGGCAGTAAAACCTGTTGCAAAGTATGTCCCTCAGAATGCTGCAGTGGCTGCTCCCCACAAACATTTGGCTGTAATCCTTTCCTTTCCCTTTTTCAAAAATTGTCTTGCTTTGTACCTTTAAAATTATCAGCACTTTGAAAAATCTTGTTAAACCTAAAAGAAGTCCTGTTTTTCTTTAGATTTCACAATGTTTCAGGTACTGATTACAAAGGAAACTCTCCTTTTATTCCTGAAGTCAGTAAGAAATATTATGGAAAATTGTGTTAACTCTTGCAAATCCCTCTACAACTATAAAAGTACAAATGAGATTGTCCCTGCTGTTTCAGTCAGGCCTATGAACCTCAGAGCAATAGGATATTTATAAGAAAATTCCAGACATAGCAGTGGTGCTGTGATCCATATGACCCAAACTTTCCAGTCTTTGTCTTTCCTCCTGTCTTTAAGGAAAAACAGAGGGGCATAAAATGAAAACTTGGAAGATCACAAATCATTGTTATGACTCATTATAATGAATGATTTGTGCATTACTTTATGGAGTAGTTAGGTTGACTAGAGGGAAAAAACCCTTCCTTTTTAATTTTCACCATTTTGTGCCAATTCTCAAGTAACTGTCTCTCCTAAAATAACAGGGCTCCTTTTTCAACACTATCCTGGGCAACTGGCTAGTTTTTTCAGCTGGGAAAGTGTGTTGTGTTATAGAGGTACAGGCTAGCTCTGCTGTTGTCAGGGGTCTGTTAGTGTTTCCATTACGATATTAAGTCCTGTTTTCAGGAGTTTATAACTTGGCCGTAAAAAAACATTAAAGGCTGAACTTTGATAGTTTTCAAAATGTATTTACAAATAACAAAAAAATCCATTTTGGTGAGGTTTTTTAAGTTCTGTTTGTGGAAAAAATAATATCCTGACACCTTTTTAGCAACTATGATTCAAACAGTTTTTGGTACTAAAACTGCAATTTTCTGGCCATTAGTGTGCAACCTGGACTGGATTATCTTGAGCGGGGTTTTTTGTGGGGGGCAGGAAAAGGGAAATTTTGAAAAAACTCAATACAAGCGGGGCTACTGAAGTCTAAAAGTACCTGGCTACTGCTCTGGCACAGTATCTTTTTCCCACTATATTTCTTAGTACCCATCTACATTAACATTGTAATGTCTTCATGCTATGGATTAATGTGATATTATATGTATGATGTCAGAGGTTTGTCTAGTGGCTTTGTAGGAGAAAATTGAATCTGTTGCATCAAAAATTCCCTTAAAATGTGGCTACACATCTATCCATTCTAAATCAGACAGGCAATCTATTGTTTCAACTATAATAAAATGCCTTTAGAGGTTTTTTTAAAAAGGTAGAGTAAAATTATATATAAGAGAACCTTTAAAACTGTTTAGATATTGTTAGTAGTTTGACTTAAATTCACCATAGCAAAGGAAGTCATTGAGTTTCACCTGAAACTTTACCCTTAACTTGCCTTGTTATGCTCTACTGTATGGTAAGAACTGTGGGGCTGCAAAGCACAAACTGATAATGAATACTATATAAGTTGTAATAGTGGGGCACAGCTGGGTGGGTGAGAATAGAATTTCAGGCTTTAATGCTAAATTTCCTTGCTTTAGGGGATTCGTTTCAGAGTTATTATTTTATTTTAATTGTGTCTTTGGTGGTTCAACTATCTACAGCTAATAATAAAAAACAAAGGTAATTTTTCTATGGAGAGAGTGAATATCTTTATATAAACATGATTATTCTAGGCCAGTGCTTTTCAAACTAGGGCCGCTGCTTGTTCAGGGAAAGCCCCTGGTGGGCTGGGCCGGTTTGTTTACCTGTCACATCCACAGGTTTGGCCGATCGCAACTCCCACTGGCTGCGGTTCGCCACTCCAGGCCAATGGGGGATGCAGGAAGGGCGGCCAGCACATCCCTCGGCCCGCACCGCTTCCATCAGCCCCCATTGGCCTAGAACAGCGAACCGCGGCCAGTGGGAGCCATGATAGGCCAAACCTGCGGACGCGGCAGGTAAACAAACCGGGCTTTCCCTGAACAAGCGGCGGACCTAGTTTGAGAACCACTTCTCTCAGCAACATATAAGTTATGTAAAATACTGTATGTCACTTAAAATGGTTTGTCTCTTGATAACAATAGACACACAGGTTAAGATTAGTGAAGCTATGCATTGGATTTAGCTACTCATTTCAGTATGTGGCTAAATCCCCTCTGCTGCTTTGAAAATCTCAACCACGACACTTTAATGATTCTGTCCCCCCTTTGAAATATATTTTTCAATACAGCTTTTGAAAGCAGGATGAATA